>NW_011494740.1:349466-424767 GCF_000754665.1 Bison bison bison
CAAGGATGAGATGGCTGGATGGCATTACTGACTCAATGGACATGAGTCTGAGTGAACTCTGGGAGTTGGTGATGGACAGGGAGGCCTGGCATGCTGCGATTCATGGGGTCGCAAAGAGTCGGACACTACTGAGTGACTGATCTGATCTGATACATGTATTTATTCTTTTTTCAAATTCTTTTCCCATTTAGTTTATTACAGAATATTTAGTGGAGTCACTGTGCTATACAGTGGGTCCTTGTTGGTTGTCTATTTTAAATACAGTACAGTGTCACACCAATATTTGTTGCAGTGCTGTTTACAACAGCCAATACATGTAAGCAACCTAAATGTTCATCAATAGAATAATGGATGAATAAGATGTAATGTATATATATATGATGGAATATTACTCAGCCATTAAAAAGAATGAAATAATGCTATTTGCAGCAACATGAATAGACTTAGAGATTATCGTACTAAGTGAAGTAAGTCAGAGAAAGACAAATATCATATGATACCACTTTTATGCAGAATCTAAACAAAGTAATACAAATGAACTTGTATTTACAAAACAGAAATAGGTTCACAAATTTAGGAAACAAACATATGGTTATCAGAGGGGAAATGAGGTGTGGTGAGGGATAAATTGGGAATTTGGGATTGAGAGAGCAATATTTCTTAATAATATTTAACCCACAGAAATAAGAACATTTTCTTCACATATACACAGTTCTGTGTTTTTGGCCCAGATGGAAAGGTAGAATCATGGAATATATACATGAAAATACCTTATAGATTATTCTGAAATATTCAAACTCTCATTATCATCTCCCACTAGGTAAAACCATTATCTTCCAGGTTTACTACTTTGTAGATGGAGTCATATTAACAGTAATAATCCAGATTTTATTGACACTTGTCATGAAGAGAGGTTCATGACATTGTACAGGAGACAGGGATCAGGACCATCCTGAAGAAAAAGAAATGCAAAAAAGCAAAATGGCTATCTGAGGAGACCTTATAAATAGCTGTGAAAAGAAGGGAAGCAAAAAGCAAAGGAGAAAAGGAAAGATATACCCATTTGAATGCAGAATTCCAAAGCATAGCAAGGAGAGATAAGAAAGCCTTCCTCAGTGATCAGTGCAAAGAAATAGAGGAAAATAATAGAATGGGAAAGACTAGAGATCCCTTCAAGAAAATTAGAGATACCAAGGGAACATTTCATGCAAAGATGGGCACAATAAAGGACAGAAATGATACGGATCTAACAGAAGCAGAAGATATTAAAAAGAGGTGGCAAGAATATGCAGAAGAACTATATCAAAAAAATCTTTATGACCCAGATAACCAGGATGGAGGGATCACTCACCTAGAGCCAGACATCCTGGAATGTGAAGTCAAGTGGGACTTAGGAAGCATCACTGTGAACAAAGCTAGTGGAGGTTATAAAATTCCAGTTGAGCTATTTCAAATCCTAAAAGACGATGCTGTGAAAGTGCTGCACTCAATATGCCAGCAAATTTGGAAAACTCAGCAGTGGCCACAGGACTGGAAAAGGTCAGTTTTCATTCCAGTCTCAAAGAATGGCAAATGCCAAAAAAGCTCGAACTACCACACAATTGCACTCATCTCACATGCTAGCAAAGTAATGCTCAAAATTCTCCAAGCCAGGCTTCAACAGTACGTGAACCATGAACTTCCAGATGTTCAAGCTGGATTTAGAAAAGGCAGAGGAATCAGAGGTCAATTGCCAACATCCGTTGGATCATCGAAAAAGCAAGAGAGTTCCAGAAAAACATCTATTTCTGCTTTATTGACTATGCAAAACCCTTGACTATGTGGATCACAAGAAATTGTGGAAAATTCTGAAAGAGATGGGAATACCAGACCACCTTACCTGCCTCCTGAGAAATTTGTATGCAGGTCAGGAAGCAACAGTTAGAATTGGACATGGAACAACAGACTGGTTCCAAATAGGGAAAGGAGTACGTCAAAGCTGTATATTGTCACCCTGCTTATTTAACTTCTATGCAGAGTACATCATGAGAAACGCTAGGCTTGAAGAAGCACAAGCTGGAATCAAGATTGTTGGGAGAAATATCAATAACCTCAGATATGCAGATGACACCACCCTTACGGCAGAAAGTGAAGAACTAAAGAGCCTCTTGATGAAAGTGAAAGAGGAGGGTGAAAAAGGTGGCTTAAAACTCAACATTCAGAAAACGAAGATCATGGCATCTGGTCCCATCACTTCACAACAAATAGATGGGGAAACAGTGGGAATAGTGAGAGACTTTATTTTGGGGGACTCCCAAATCACTTGCAGATGGTAACTACAGCCATGAAATTAAAAAACATTTGCTCCTTGGAAGAAAAGCTATGACCAACCTAGACAGCATATTAAAAAGCAGAGACATCACTTTGTAAAAAATGTTCTGTCTAGTCAAAGCTATGGTTTTTCCAGTAGTCATGTATGGATGTGAGAGTTGGAGTATAAAGAAAGCTGAGCACTGAAGAATTGATGCTTTTGAACTGTGGTGTTGGAGAAGACTCTTGAGAGTCCCTTGGACAGCAAGAAGATCCAACCAGTCCATCCTAAAGGAAATCAGTCCTGAATACTCATTGGAAGGACTGATGCTGAAGCTTAAACTCCAATACTTGGCCACCTGATTTGAAGAACTGACTCATTTGAAACGACCCTGATGCTGGGAAAGATTGAAGGAAGGAGAAGGGGACAACAGAGGATAAGATGGTTGCATGGCATCACTGACTCAATGGATATGAGTTTGAGTAAGCTCCAGGAATTGGTGATGGATAGGGAGGCCTGGTGTGCTGCAGTCCATGAGGTCGCAGAGTTGGGCTGTGCAACTGAACTGAACCTAATGTCATGAAAAGGTCCCCCAAATTTTTCTGGGACTTCAGGTAATGTTTCACTTGTGCTATAAGTAAAACCAGTTACCTGTCTAGTCACCTCCTTTTTTCTTTCCTCTTCTCAGCTCTAACCATCATGGGCTAGATGTTGCTGAGTTTCCTGATGATGCTGCCTTCCCTAGGATGCTGCCACAGATGTCCTAGAAATGCCAAAGCAGTGCTGTGGTGTGTACAGAAGCATAGACTGCACTTCCCTGGTGGTTGATAATCTGCCTTCCAATGCAGAGAACATGGGTTCAGTGCCAGGTCAGGGAATTAAGATCCCACATGCTGCAGGGTGACTAAGCCCTGAGCACCACAATGAAGATCCCCAGTGCCTCAACTCAGACGTATTTATGTTGATGTATGACAGAAACCAAACCAATATTATAAAGCAATCATCAGTCAATTAAAAATAAACTTTTAAAATAATATAAAGACATTTTTTTAAACCAAAGCAAGCACAGAATGTCCCCTTCTCCTCTTCCATTGTAGGTTCCCCAGCACACCATTTGTGTCCCATGTCCTGGGACACTTTCTACTCAAAATGTGGTCCATGGACCAGCATCATTGGGCAGAATTGTTAGAAATGCAGGCTCTCAGGTCCTGTGTATCAGAATCTGCCTTTTAAGAAGAGTCCCAGGTGATTCATATACAAGTGACGGTCTGAGGAACACCTACTCAAGACACGCTCTGAGGCTACGATAAGAATTCGTTTGGGACAAGAGCAGTGTTGGGTCAGAAAACAAAAGTAGCAAATAATAGGTCCTTTTATAATGATTTCTTCTCTTTGAAGACCTTGTCTTTATGACTGGGCCAAACATAGGCTACGTGGCCCCTTCTCTTAGGATGCACTCTCCCTCAGGAGCCCCTCAATCCTCACTACCTCACCAAGAGAGACTTTTGATGACCTGTCACTTCTATTTCAGTGCAACCAGACGTGGCTTAGGCTCAAACTAAGAATCCACCACACACGGGAGATCTTATACCATGTAAAATATATATATTTATATGTATTTATATGTATATATAATTTATATACATGTAAAATAATTTTTTTTTGTAACAAATATTGATTCAGCAGTTATCATTTCCTAATGGAGAAAGAACCAAAAGGTTCCCACATGGAAGAGTCTTACTGTAGGTTGGAGAAACCAGCCTTATATCTTGACCCTACAGCGTGTCTGTGCCCTTTCTCCAGGTGAAACACCCTCTTCCAGTTCATTTCTCTACATTCTTACCCACGCTCCAAGGCCAATTTCAAATGCCAGTTTATCAATGTTCAGTTCAGTTCAGTTCAGTCACTCAGTCGTGTAATTCCCTCCTATACATATGCCTTTAACAATTCAGAAGCTTCTGTGTGTTCAGTCGTGTCTGACTCTTTGCAACCCTGTGGACTGTAGCTCACCAGGTTCTCTGTCCATGGAATTTTCCAGGCAAGAATGCTGGAATGGGTTGCCATTTCCTCCTCCAGGGGATCTTCCCGATCTAGGGATCAAACTGCGTCTCTTGCATCTCCTGAGTTGGCAAGCAGATTCTTTACCACTTGAGCCACCTGGGAAGCTCTGACAAGTCAGAACTCCCATCATATCCTGCTTTAAGATTGTGTATGTTGAGGCCTTGTGAGAAGGGCATATGTCTCTTATACGCAAAAAGTGTATTTTAGTCAGTTTTCTTAGATTCTCCATAGGACCTAACATGATATGCCGTAACTACTTTTTGAAAAAAAAGGAAACAATTAAAGGTAATGAGCCTATTCTGTTAATGCTTCCCCATTCAGGAAGTGTTTAAATCAGCCTTCTCAAATCATAGTCAGAGAACATGGGGGCAAATACAAAACACTGGCTGGGATAGTTAGGAGGATTCCACTTTTTCCCAACCTTCTCTCTATCAGATTGGTTCTTTCATGCAAAATAAGGTCCTCATTGGTAGGTTAGTAGCTGTTAATCTCAGCTGAATAGCATTTCATCTTAACTTGTTTTCAGCTGAATAGAAGTGGGCTGGCTATATATATATATATATATATTTAAGCCTGTTAGTATTTAAGAAGTCTCTTACCTTGGTGGGTAGCACTTTTTATGCCTGGTTTTTCCTAAAGCTGAGATGGCATCCCAGGCAAAGGGCCTTCTTTCTGAAGAATGTAGGGATGCTCTTAATCAAGTAGCATCTTACAAGCTGCATGTCAGTGATGCTTATTTATCTATGGTTAGTATGTGTCCTGGAGTCACTGTCAGGGAGGTTTGAGATCTGGTCAGGATAATATATCTTACAAAGCCTTACTCATTTTTGTTGCAGCCATGTTTCTTGTTTGATACTAGAGGGACCAATTTAGTGGCTGGGATTTTGCTTCTTTGAGGCCCAGTGATTTAGAGCTGTGATTGCAAACTGTGGGTGAATAGTTGGGAGAATAATTCTTTTCCAGAGTAGTCCCAAAACTTGTGTGGGCATCAGACACTGCTATAAATAATTTTTCATCTATCTGCTAGTTTAGAGCTAGTGCTGATATGGTAGGGTTAATGAAATAGTTTGACTTTTGTAGAGTTCAATTGTTTTAAACATTTTCTTAAGTTTATTTACTTATTGGCTGCACTGGGTCTTCGTTGCTGTTGTGTGTGCTTTCTCTAGTTATGGTGAGTGGGAACTACTCTAGTTGCGGTGCATGGGCTTCTCATTACGGTGGCTTCTTTTATTGCAGAGCTCAGGCTCTAGGGCACATGGGCTTAGTTGCCCCGCAGTATGTGGGACCTTCCTGGACTAGGGGTCAAACCAGTTTCCTTTGCACTGGTGGGCGGATTCTTAAACACTAGACCACCAGAGAAGTCCCAAGATTGACTTTTGAGTGTCACTTACTTTATGCTGGACTTCTGCCAGTTGTCAACATAAATACTGGTTATAGTGCTAGCATATAGGGTTCGTAAACCTGACCCTTAAAGAGGCCTAATGGCCAAATGCTAGGCACCGCGTGTTAAAACCTGGGTCACGTCTCTGAAGTAGCCTGGGTTTGAGAAGGCAGTTGGGGCCTTCTGGAAGTCAAAGAGCAAACTGAGAACCCTGGACTGAACAAAGAAGGCCTCTTTTGGACAGCCACAGAGATAACAAAGTGAGTTTGTGTGAGGTTCCAGTCCTAAACATCGACTCCTCTCACCTGCAGTCTCTCCCCATTCTTATCCCTGCTCCAGGCCTGTTATTACATTGAAGATCCAGAAGCACCTACTTTTCATACATTCTTCCAAGACCAGGCTGATGTGAAGAGGGAGCATGCAAAGCAGTTCATAAAATATCTAAGAAAATATAAGTGTAAAATCTGCCTTCCGGTGATTAAGGTGACGATGTAGCTTTGTTATGATGATCTCTATAGGGCCTTTGCTGGGTCTGGATAACTAAGTTATCAGTTGCTATCTGACTTGTTCCATTACTCATGTTCCTACATGGGATTATAGAAGCTGACTGAGGGTAAGCATGTATCTTGTTTGTAACCTCTTCATATCATTTTGAGTAAATTTCAGTCACTAAATCTTAGTTTTTCTTTTCTGAAAGAGTGATACAAAGTGTGACCTCTGGACCAGCAGCAGCAGCCTGACCTGGGATCTTAATAGAAATGCAAATTCATGGGCCCCACTCGAAGAAACTGAGTCACCCTCTCTAAGAGAAGGGCCCAAGGAGCTAAAGAGCTTAATAAGCTCTCCAGATGATTCTAATCCTCTGTATAGTTTGAGAAGATCTACTGTTCTCTTCTAGAGTGGTTTGTATCTTATGTTAGCTCTTTAATTCAGATACACCCTCAGGTATTTAATACAGCTGCCTCTTCAATGTATTTAATAAAACAAACTTTTTTTCCACTGGACCGGACTCTACATTTGTAGAGTTGTACATTCTATTTGCTACATGCTGCTGCTGCCGCTTAGTTGCCTCAGTTTTGTCGACTCTGTGCGACCCTAAGGACTGCAGCCTGCCAGGCTCCTCTGTCCATGGGATTCTCTGCTGCTGCTGCTAAGTGGCTTCAGTTGTGTCCGACTCTGTGCGACCCCATAGACGGCAGCCCACCAGGCTCCCCCATCCTTGGGATTCTCCAGGCTAGAATACTGGAGTGGGGTGCCATTGCCTTCTGGGATTCTCTAGGCAAGAGTAAAAGAGTGGGTTGCCATGCTCTTCTCCAGGGCATCTTCCCAATCCAGGGATTGAACCTGGGTCTCCTGCATTGCAGGCAGATTCTTTAATGCTGAGCCACCAGAGAAGCCCTATTGCTACATACTTGTCTCTTATTTCCTCTTTCTTAAGAATAATTACTATTACCAACTTAAACATTATGAATAGGGACACACCCAAATGATAGAGAATAGGTATTTATGTTCTAAAGGGCTTCCCCCATGGCTCAGATGGTAAAGAATCTGCCTGCAATGTAGGAGACCTGGGTTTGATCCCTGAGGGACTGGCAACCCATTCCAGTATTCTTGCCTGGAGAATCCAATGGATACAGGAGCTTGGTGGGCTACAGTCCATGGGGTCTCAAAGAGTCGGACACAACTGAGCAACTAACACAAACATACATATTTATGTTCTAAAACCAAGAAACAGAAAAAATCGACAATC
The DNA here is from genome assembly GCF_000754665.1 of Bison bison bison. Lineage (NCBI taxonomy): Eukaryota > Metazoa > Chordata > Mammalia > Artiodactyla > Bovidae > Bison > Bison bison. The sequence goes on from NW_011494740.1 coordinate 356,949, forward strand.
TAAAATTGATTTACTCCTAATGTTTTTGATATACTCTAAAGAAATGATCTAAACCTTAGTTGACGCTATTACATGTGGAAATATGCCTCCTTATCTGAGGGGTTCTTTTAACTCCACGTCTCTAAAGACAACTAAATGTCTGGTGATAATTGAACTGAACTACTCTCCAAAGCTAAAGAAATTCCAAAGCTAATGAAGAGTGCACATAACTGTGCTAGTGGTAGCTGTGCTTTGCAGAACATTAAAGTCACCTGGAGAACTTTTAAAAGCCCTGCTCCTCAGTACCAATTAAGTCAGAATGTCTGCAGCTGAAAGCCAGACACCAATATTTAAGGGGCTCCAGTGATTCCATCCTGCCACAAAGCATGGAAACTACTGGCCTTTGCAAGCCTGTAAATCTACCCAGGAAGTAGGGTGTGACTAAGCTGTGCCTTAGCTAGCAGAGTGACTCCCTGTTTCTCTCCAATAGAGGCCTGATATAGATAACTGGGGAACTGGTAAACAAGCTCTACTGTCTGCTCTGCAGTTGGAGAATGAGTTAAACAAGCTCCTGCAAGACCTGAAGGCCTCAGCTTCTAGGAATAGAGAAACCAATGTAAGTAATAAACGGGTCATTTCACTTCTAGATGATGGCTTGCTTTTAGGAAATGAACCCAAGGCAATGGATCATCTAATGTGTTTATTTCCTCTGAAGGAAGTATATGAACTTATTTCTTAGAGTAGTTGGGAGGTGGGAGGAGCAGTGGCCCTGGTAAGGAGGAATGCAACTCAATACAAGATGGAAGTCTTTTCAGGAATAATTTGCACTCTTGATATTTAAATCCATCTTGAGAACCGCTATCCTAGACTACCCCCACAAAAGTGAATGTCAATGGTGACCTATTCTATAGACTTCTCTGAAGTGTTCTTTGGTTAATGGTGAACACTCTATTGCAGTGATAACATTTCTCACCAAACTTCTTAGTTTCTCTGGAAGTTGAAGAAAATAATCTGGTAGAAAAGCTATCAACCTTGCTGCTATTGGACTCACTGTATAACCCTGAAAACTATCAAATACCTGAGCCTTACACCAGAACCCTAAAATTTCAGTGCTTGGGAATGAGGTCTGGGAAGCTACTTGACACTTACCTATGATTCAAATAGGGTGAAAAATCATTACAGTATAGCTTATTAAATTAATCTGTGCTTTTGATGAGATGCTTTAATACTCATACTCGTTGAAAGTGGATGTTTGGTGGGAGGGGGGTTCAGGATGAGGGGGGGAGACACACACATACCTGTGGCCAATTCATGTTGATGTATGGCAAAAACCATCACATTATTGCAAAGTAATTATCCTCCAATTAAAATAAATAATTTTAAGAAAAGATAACATTGTAAACCAACTATACTCTAATAACTTTTTTAAAAAGTGGATGTTTGTGTTCATCTGGAGGTCTTGAATGTCAGAGATCAATGCCTTTGAACTTCATCATGCATGTAAATCATCTAGTCCCTTCTTAAAACATAGATTTTGATTTAGTAGGAGTGGAAGAGATTCAAGATTCTGCATTTCTGACAAGCTCCTAGAACTGCTGATCCATGAGCTATAATTTGGGTAGCAGATTAGATTGCCTCCTGCTGCAGACAAGGTCCTTAATGAGTTTTTTCTTGTTTTTATTTCTGTAGCTCTTACGCTTCATGAAAAAGTTCCTGGATGAACAGACCAGGAACATAAAATATCTGGAATACCAGCTTAACTATCAGAAGGAGTTGGAAATGTCAACCCAGAGTGAAGGACAGCCTGAAAATGCCCCCGGAACATCTGCGGCAGCAGGTCAAGAGACAGAATCTACAGGCAACTCTCCAAGTCCTCCTGCCCAGAAGGTCCCAAAGTCATCTCCTTAAGAATCCTGATCTCCATTTGACAGAAGTATGCTTCTCTTTTCATCTCAGATCCTAATCCTCCTGTTGTACATGCAAATAAATGTGTTTTGCATTATGATTATGTGTAGAGAGATTGCTATTGGAGCACAGGAAAGGTTAGGTTCATAAATGGGAGTTTGAAAGCTTCTTGAGGTACCATGGATACATTAGACTTAAAAAAAAAAAAAAATTCTCAACACCCAGATGTAGAGTCAGGTTCTAGTAAATTCAGTTAGTCCAAGTGGATACAGATGAAATTAAGTATCATAACCTAATGTCTTGCTAATTCTCCTCCCCACAACTTAATATATTGCTGCTGCTGCTAAGTCGCTTCAGTTGTGTCTGACTCTGTGTGACCCTATGGACAGCAGCCCACCAGTCCCCTCTGTTCACAGGATTCTCTAGGCAAGAATACTGGAGTGGGTTGCCATTTCTTTCTCCACTTAATATATTAAGTTTACAAAATAGTAGGGTTTTCTAATAAATGCAAAGCTAAACTTAAACAAGAACTCTTGGTCTAGAAAAGATGACTTCACTCGAAAGGTATACAGTGAATAGGCAGCTGCAACCCAGGTGCCCTCCCAGTGCTGGACGCAGGCATAGAGAATGGGTACACAGGTAACTAAGACATGACAGACAAGTGTGAGGATGGCCCTACCCTCTCTGCTGTGGGCTAGCCAGCAGCTACTGGGGAAATTGCTTTTAGGAGCAAAGAATGAGCATGCAATCTTGGATCACACCCAAGGGCCTCAGGTGGCTAGTAGCACCTAGGTAAAAGAGGCGTCTATAACGGGTGCCTAAACAGTGGAAACAGTGTCAGACTTTATTTTTTGGGGCTCCAAAATCACTGCAGATGGTGACTGCAGCCAGGAAATTAAAAGACGCTTACTCCTTGGAAGGAAAGTTATGACCAACCTAGATAGCATATTCAAAACATTATTTTGCCAACAAAGGTCTGTCTAGTCAAGGCTATGGTTTTTCCTGTGGTCATGTATGGATGTGAGGGTTGGACTGTGTAGAAGGCTGAGTGCCACAGAATTGATGCTTTTGAACTGTGGTGTGGGAGAAGACTCTTGAGAGTCCCTTGGACTGCAAGGAGATCCAACCAGTCCATTCTGAAGGAGATCAGCCCTGGGATTTCTTTGGAGGGAATAATGCTGAAGCTGAAATTCCAGTACTTTGGTCACCTCATGCAAAGAGTTGACTCATTGGAAAAGACTCTGATGCTGGGAGGGACTGGGGGCAGGAGGAGAAGGGGATGACAGAGGATGAGATGGCTGGATGGCATCACTGACTCAATGCACGTGAGTCTGTGTGAACTCTGGGAGTTGGTGATGGACAGGGAGGCCTGGCGTGCTGCGATTCATGGGGTTGCAAAGAGTCGGACACGACTGAGCTACTGAACCGAACTGAATTGAAAACTCTGGGATCTAATGTCTGATCTGAGGTGGAGTTAGTATAATAATAGAAATAAAGTGTGCAATAAATGTACTTGAGTCATCCTGAAACCATCCCCAACCCCTAGTCGGTAGAAATATCTTCCTTGAAACCGGTCACTGGTGCCAGAAGATTGGAGACCACTGCACTATAGGATTGTGTCCTGACTTGAAAACTAACTCAATGGCTTTGAATAAGTTTTTATTTGCCTTAGGCATTGATGCAGTTTAATCATCTGTAAAGTGGGATTACTATTACTTAGTTCATAAAGTTAATAAAAGGATTGTGCTGTGTTGTGCTTAATTGGTTAGTCCAAATAAAAGGATTAAGGATTATATAAAGTATCTAACCACAGCGCCTGCTCAGATTATGTATTCTGTTATTTGTACAATAAATAGTGCCACTGCTTAAACATGTGGAAAGCCAGTACATAACAGAAGCACTGACAGTAAGAAAACAAATCACTGAAATTAAGCCAGAATCTTAATACATTTAATCTTAAAATAATCTTGTTTGAAACAAGGATAAGTGATCATGAGAAAGAACCAACTATATATCTTGGAAAAACTGAAGTTAACAAATGGGCTGAATATTCAAATAAGCACAGCTAATCAAACAAGTGATCTAGAAGTAAGCTAAGAAGTTCTCTGGCAAAAGAAATGGTCTTCAAAAGTTAAAACATGGAGTTGCAACAAAAGATCTAGTTAGAGTTCCAAGAGGAAAGAAATCAAGAGATCTATTATAGTGAAATTTTAAAGCATCAAGGATGAAAAAGTTTGCCATTAAGTCATCATTTAAGGAAAACTGATGTATTAATAACAGCTTTTTCACCAATATTAGAAGCAGAAATAAAAATCTTCCAAACACTGGAGGGGGAAATTAATAGACCTAGGATAGAATAGCAGAGAAGGCGATGGCACCCCACTCCAGTACTCTTGCCTGGAAAATCCCATGGATGGAGGAGCCTGGTAGGCTGCAGTCCATGCGGTCGCGAAGAGTCGGACATGACTGAGCGACTTCACTTTTCACTTTTCACTTTCATGCATTGGAGAAGGACATGCAACCCACTCCAATGTTCTTGCCTGGAGAATCCCAGGGACGGGGGAGCCTGGTGGGCTGCCGTCTATGGGGTCACACAGAGTCGGACACGACCGAAGCGCCTTAGCAGCAGCAGCAGTAGCAGCAGCAGGATAGAATAGACCAATTCGGGTATTCACTAAATTTATCAGAAGTTTTTAACCCAAAGACCTTTACTGTGAACAGTATCACTGTTTCAATAGCAAAATGTAAGGGCATGGGCTTCTATGGGCAGGTTTAAAGTAACCTAGCTGATATTAATATAAGTGTGCTATGCTTGAGCAATTCTAACGGGAAAGGGTATGCCCCAAGGGAATAGTCAACCACATCATGGATTTTTCCTACCTTTTATACAAGTCACACATCTTGAAAATCATTGCCATGGCAAGCTTGTCACCACTGGAGAAATACTAGTGTACAAAGCACTCTTGAGTAAAGTTCTCACTTTTACAATTACTAATTTATATTAATTTTATACTTATTAGTGAATGATAGAAATTCACATTAAATTGAAAATAAGACCACATTATCCTCAGCACTAATTATTGCGTTCTGAACGTTCTCAAACAGCATTTCTGAACCTCAGTACTATTTTTTTTATTGATGATATTCCCCATTCTATATATTACATCCCTGTGACTAATTTTTTTATAATTTTATTTATTTATTTTTGGGAGTGCTGGGTCCTCATTGCTGAGCAGGCTTTTCTCTAGTTATGGCGAGTGGGGGGGCTACTCTCTGGTTGAGGTGCACAAGCTTCTCACTGTGGTGCTTTCTCTGGTGGAACACAGGCTTCAATAGTTGCAGCACATGGGCTTCGTAGTTTCGAGTGCCAGGCTCTAGAGCACAGGATCAATAGTTATGGTACAAGGGCTTAGTTGCTCCATGGCATGTGGGATCCTCCTGGAAAAGGGATTGAACCCATGTCTCCTGCATTGGCAGGCAGATTCTTTACCACTGAGCCACCAAAGAAGCCCTCAACCTCAGTACTATTAATATTTTGAGGCTAAAGACCCATTGTTATAGGGAGTAATCCTTCCCGTTGTAAGGTGTCAAGGAGCATCCCTGGCCTCTAGCTACTAGATAGAGCCTTCTCCAGTTGTAACAAAAATGTCATTCTCTTTTGTGGCTAAGCAATATTCTATTGTATATACATATTACATCTTTATCCGTTCATCTGTTGATGGATTCATAAGTTGCTTCCATACTTTCCCAATTGTAATTCCATACTTTGGCAAATGCTGCTACGAATGTTGGGGTACATGTATCTTTCTGAATTAGAGTTTTTGTTCTTTTCAAAATTTACCTAGGAATGAAATTGCTGGGCCATGTGGTCTGTCTATTTTTAGTTTTTTGGGAAGCCTCCATACTGCTTTCCACAGTGGCTGCACCAATTTATATTTCCCACCAACACTTTAGGAGGGTTCCCTTTTCTCCACATCCTCACCAACATTTATTTCTGCTCTTTTTTTAAAATGTGACTTTGGATTGTTCTTTTTATATTTATTTATGTTCCACTTCATGGCATGTAGGATCTTAGTTCCCCCACCAAAGATGGAGCTTGAGGCCCCTGAATTGGAAGTATGGAATCTTAACCACAGACTGCCAAGGAGGTCTCCTATTTGTGTTCTTTTTGATGATAACCATTCTGACCACTATGAGCAGATAATCACATTGTGGTTTTGATTTGCATTTCTTTGATGATTAGTGATGTTGAGCATCTTTTCATGTGCCTTTTAACCATCTCCGTTTCCTCTTTGAAAAATATGTATTCAGTTCTGTCCATCTTTTAAATGGATTGTTTTTTTGATGTTGAGTTATATGAGTTATTTATATATGTTGAATATTAACCCCTTATTAGTCATATCATTTGCAAATATTTTCTCCCATTCAGTAGACTCTCTTTTTGTTTTGTTGATGGTTCCCTTTGCTGTGCAAAAGCTTTTAAGTTTAATTAGGTCCCACTTGTTTGTTTGTTCTTTTGTTTCCTTTGCTTTGGGAGAGGGATCCAAAAAAAAATATTGCTGCAATTTCTGTCAAAGAGTGCTCTGCCTATATATTCCTCAAGGAGTTTTATAGTATCTGTTCTTACAGTTAGGTCTTTAATCCATTTTGAGTTAATTTTTGCCCATGGTGTTAGAGAATACTTTCATTTCACTCTTTTATATGTGTCTGTCTAGTTTTTCCAGCACCACTTATTGAAGAGATTATCTTTTCTCCATTGTATATTCTTGCCCCCTTTGTCATAGACTAATTAATCATAAGTACATGGGTTTATTTCTGGGCTTTCTTTCCTGTTCCATTGATTTATATATCTGTTTTTGTGCCAGTTCCACACTATTTTGATTACTGTGGCTTTGTGGTATAGTCTGAAGGCGGGGAGTATGATTCTTCCAGCTCTGTTCTTCTTTCTCTAGATTGTTTTGACTATTTGGGGTCTTTTGTGTTTCCATACAAAATTTAAAGTTATTATAGTCTTATGAAAAATGCCATTAGTTCTATTTTTTTGAATCTGCCACCTCTGTGTGACTCCTCATCCGAACGTATTCTACTTCTAACTCCAACCCTCTTGTTGCACTAACCCTCTTTGATCATAGAAGTTCTCACTGATAATGGGACCTCATCCTTTTGGGAGTGAATATTTACTATTGATTTCTGACACCTACCACTTTTGCAAATCCTATTCTCAGAAACAGCTGCAGCACTGTTGTGGCTTTCTGAACTAAAGCCTATGACTTCAGACGCTCCAAACAGTTATCACCTAGGATACTTAAAGGAAGAGAACGAGGAGGAAAAAATCCATTAATAATACAGTGTGTGTCTTATGACACACACTAAAATGTTTACTTCCTAAAAGTGAGGAATACTTCTTGAGTGCAAAAATTATATCATTTACCTGCTAATGAGGTTTCAGTAATAGGGCTATGCTAACAGAAGGTCCTTTTGGAAACTTTAGGTACATAAATGCAAAAAGGCAAGCCCTCATAAAGAATCATGAAGGCAACCTAGATTGGAGGAAGCCAGTTAATTTTGTGACTACAGAAAAGAGATACTGCTTTAGAAAAAAGTATCAAAATCACTTAGCCTAGATGGCTATCCTGGTCATTTCTCACCTACAGGAAATTCTTAAAAATGAATGATTTAGAAATCCCCATCTCAAGTAACAATGATCAATACAAAAGAAGAAAGGGCTTGGTGGGGAACTGATATGTAGATGCTATTAGAGAAAAAGGAAGGGAAATAAACCATAGTTTATTAACATATGAGGACTACTTTGATATGGAACAGTTGCAAACTGTGAACAAATATTTTATTTATTTATTTACTTGGATCTTGTTTGTTTATTCATCAGCCACTCAATATGTTTTGGCTGGGAGTTTAACCCATTTGCTGCTAAGTCACTTCAGTCGTGTCTGACTCTGTGTGACCCCATAGACGGCAGTCCACCAGGCTCCCCCATCCCTGGGATTCTCCAGGCAAGAACACTGGAGTGGGTTGCCATTTCCTTCTCCAATGCATGAAAGTGAAAAGTGAAAGTGAAGTCGCTAAGTCGGGTCCGACCCTCAGCGACCCCATGGACTGCAGCCTACCAGGCTCCTCCGTCCATGGGATTTTCCAGTAAGAGTACTGGAGTGGGGTGCCATTGCCTAATTAAATTACATGTAAATTACTGATGGGGAAGGGCTTTCTATTGCCATTTTACATTGTTTTCTGTATGTCTTTAGTGACTTTCTTACTGCCTTTCATTGTGTTTTGTTTTTCTTTTCTTTAAATATAAATTTATTTTAATTGGAGGCTAATGACTTTACAATATTGTATGGGTTTTGCCATACATTGACATGAATACACCATGGGTGTACATGTGTTCCCCATCCTGAACCCCCCTCCCACCTCCCTCCCCATCCCATCCCTCTGGGTCATCCCAGTGCACCAGGCCCGAGTACCCTGTCTCATGCATCAAAGCGGGACTGGCAATTTGTTTCACATATGATAATATACATGTTTCAATGCCATTCTCCCAAGTCATCCCACCCTCACCCTCTCCCACAGAGTCCGAAAGACTGTTCTATACATCTGTGTCTCTTTTGCTGTCTCGCATACAGGGTTATCGTTACCATCTTTCTAAATTCCATATATATGCGTTAGTATACTGTATTGGTGTTTTTCTTTCTGGCTTATGTCACTCTGTATAATAGGCTCCAGTTTCACCCACCTCATTAGAACTGGTTCAAATGTATTCTTTTTAATGGCTGAGTGATACTCCATTGTGTATGTGTACCACAGCTTGCTTATCCATTCATCTGCTGATGGACATCTAAGTTGCTATTATAAACAGCGCTGCGATGAAGATTGGGGTACATGTGTCTCTTTCAATTCTGGTTTCCTCGGTGTGTATGCCCAGCAGTGGGATTGCTGGATCATAAGGCAGTTCTACTTTCAGTTTTTTAAGGAATCTCCACACTGTTCTCCATAGTGGCTGTACTAGTTTGCATTCCCACCAACAGTGTAAGAGGGTTCCCTTTTCTCCACACCCTATCCAGCATTTATTGCTTGTAGACTTTTGGATAGCAGCCATTCTGATTGGCATGAAATGGTACTTCATTGTGGTTTTGATTTGCATAATGAGTTATGAGATGTCAATGGATTTGGTGTGACTTTGGGCAACCTGTATATTGAAGCTCAGGGCTATGTTCCTATGTTGCTGGAGAATTTGAGTGGTATGTCTTGCCTGGAACTTGTTGGCCCTTGGGTGGTACTTGGTTTCAGTGTAGGTATGGAGGTGTTTGATGAGCTCCTATCAATTAATGTTCCCTGGAGTCAGGAGTTCTGTGGTGTTCTCAGGATTTGGACTTAAGCCTCCTGCCTCTGGTTTTCAGTCTTATTCTTACAGTAGGCTCAAGACTTCTCCATGTATACAGCACCATTGATAAAACATCTAGGTTAAAGATGAAAAGTTTCTCCACAGTGAGGGACACCCAGAGAGGTTCACAGAGTTACATGGAGAAGAGAAGAAGGAGGAGGGAGATAGAGGTGACCAGGAGGAGAAGAGGGGGGATCAAAAGAGGAGAGAGCAAGCTAGCCAGTAATCACTTCCCTATGTACTCTCCACAGTCTGGACCACTCAGAGATGTTCATGGAGTTATACAGAGAAGAGGGAGGAAGGAGACAGAGGTAGCCAGGAGGATAAAGAGGGGAATCAAAAGGAGAGAGACAGATCCAGCCAGCAATCAGTTCCCTAAGTGTTCTCACAGTCCAGAACACACAAAGAGATTCACAGAGGTAGGTAGAGAAGAGAAGGGGGAGGGAGGAGATAGAGGCGACCTGGTGAAGGAAAAAAGAGAGTCCAAAGTGGGAGAGAACAGTCAAGCTAGTAATCTTGCTCCCAAGTAAAAATGGGTACTGAAGATTGGGTTCTTAAAGGTACAAAATTGATAACAAATACCAAAAAGTAAAGATTAAAAATCTAGAGTAGAGGTTAGATTCTCAAAAATACAATAGTAAAGAAAAAAAAAAGTCACAAAAGTTATAAAATATATATATGAAGTTTGCTTTAAAAAATAGGGTCTTTATTTTTGCAAAGTAATAGTAGGTTATAAAAATGAAAATTAAAGGAGTAATAGAGGACTTAAAAATAAAAAAAAATTTTTTTAATTTAAAAAATGATAATAGTAAAAATATATCTAGGACTTTTTCTGGTGTTGTTGTGGACAGTGTGGGGTCAGTTCATTTTCAGATAGTTCCTTGATCCAGCTTATACTTCTCGAGATCGATGCTGTGCTATGCTAAGTCACTTAAGTCGTGTCCAACTCTGTGTGACCCCATAGATGGTAGCCTACCAGGCTCCCCCGTCCTTGGGATTCTCCAGGCAAGAACACTGGAGTGGGTTGCCATTTCCTTCTCCAATGCATGAAAGTGAAAAGTGAAAATGAAGTTGCTCAGTCATGTCCGACTCTTAGCGACTCCATGGACTGCAGTCTACCAGGCTCCTCCATCCATGGGATTTTCCAGGCAAGAGTACTGGAGTGGGGTGCCATTGCCTTCTCCTCAAGATCTATAGGCCCCTTCCTATATAGTTGGTGCCAGCTACAGGGTTTTAATCTATTGCACCTGTCACTTCCAAGGCAGTTCCCTCTGTTTTAGCTTCTTCTGTTTGTTGGTCTCTTCAGTGTCTAATTTCCACCCTGACACAAGGGGGCGGTGGTGGACACTTTTTTAGGCTCATTTGTTCAGTCGTGCTGTGGAGAGGGAGGAACACGGCAAACAAGTAACACTGGCGTGTGCTCGCAGTGTCTCAGCCACGCTGGGCCTGCCCCCATCACAGCCCGTGTGCTTTCCCTGTTTACACTGCTCAGGGCTCTAGGTTGCTCTGCCGGGACTGTCTGAGGCCGGCTCTGGGTTGTATGCACTTCCCAGGTCCAAGCCGCTCAGGTTCAGGTACTCAGGTACTCCACAAAGGCACAGACTCGGTTGGGCCTGCATTTTGTGCCCTTCCCAAGTCTGAGCAGCTCAGGTGACCAGGTGCTTGGCGAGCGCGGTCGCTGCGACTTATCTCCCCCCGTCCCTGCTGCTCGGTTTTCTGGGTGTACAATCAGCGCACCTTCTCAGCTGTGCTGTGTGTCTCTTCTGGGGAGCTGATCTCTGGCTGCGACCCTCCTGGCGGATGTTGACTGTCCAGAATCCCAAGAAGTCTTGGTTAGCAATGAAGCCTGCTTGCAGTTTGGTAGTTGTTGCCTCTCTGGGGCCTCGATTGCCCCCTTCCAGCTCTGGCTGCCCTCGCCTGCCTGTCTCCGGCGGGGGATGGGCCAGTCCACAGCCAGCTAGCTCTGCTCAGTCCTTTGTTCTGTGAGCGGGCTTGGCGATGTCTTAGGTTAGGGTTTTTGGCAGAATAGCTATCCCACAGTCTGGTTTGCTTTCTCAAGTTAGTTCCCTCAGATTGCCCTCGGGGCATTCAGGCCTGATCCTTACCCTAAGCAATGCAGCCCGTCCCTCCCTGACCGGCCCCCACTTGCTGGTGGCGGATGCGGGCATCTGTGCGGCTTCTCTGCTGGGAGTTACCATAGGGCACGTAATCTGTGGGTTTTAATTATTTATTTATTTTTCCTCCCAGTTCTGTTGCCCTCTGAGGTTTCAAGGCTCGCCACAGACTCATCAGTGAGAGTGTTTCCTGGTGTTTGGAAACCTCTCTTTTTTAAGACTCCCTTCCCAGGACAGATCTCCATCCCTACCTCTTTTGTCTCTTTTTTTGTCTTTTATATCTTTTCCTATCTCCTTTCGAAGACAGTGGGCTGCTTTTCTGGGTACCTGATGTCCTCGCCAGCATTCAGAAGTTGTTTTGTGGAATTTACTCAGCATTCAGATGTTCTTTTGATGAATTTGTGGGGGAGAAAGTGGTCTCCCCGTCCTATTCTTCTGCCATCTTAGGACCACCCCCCAAACATTTTAATTTTAGCTATTCTAGTGGATATACAGTGCATCCTATTGTAGTTTTCATTTGCATTTCCCTGATGACTATGAAAAGCAAATGTTTAAAACTGTTACAAAATAATATTGGAGAATAACTTAGCCTTCTGCCCTGGTTTTTTGAAGGAGCAGAACTGAGTCTGATTAAGAGGAATATTACAAATGCAGTCTGCTAGAATGGCAACATACAGACACTGAAGGCTGTCTAGGATCCTACCTGTTAGCATTAGAGGTATGAATACTGGGTCACTGCATGGAGGTTTGCTGATGCTCACAGATACTATTATTACCAATATTGTTATGCATATTTTTATTTTTTGTTATTCATTTATTTTTGGCTGTGATGGGTCTTTGTTGCTGTGTGTGGGCCCTCTCTAGTTGTGGCGCACAGGCTTCTCATTGCAGTGGCATCGCTTGTCATGGAGCTAGGGTTCTACGGCGTGCAGGCTTCAGCAGCAGCGGCAAGCGGGCTCAGTAGTTGCGGCTCTCAGGCTCTAGAGCATGAGAACTCAGTACTTGTGGCACAGGGGCTTAGTTGCCCTGTGGTATGTGGGATCTTCCTGGAACTGGGGTTGAAACTGTGTCTCCTGCACTGACAGGCAGATTCTTAACCACTGGACCACCAGGGAAGTCCTGTTTTGTTTACTTGAATCCTGAAAGATGAAAGAGCAATTATGCCTGTGCAAATAATTTATCCATGCCTCTTTAATTCCTAGCAATGTGATGTTACCAGTAGAAAAAATTTTTCTTCTTAAAAACACTGCAGAGAACTCTTCTTAAACATTAGAAAACAAAACTGCTAGATTTTGTATCTCTTCAGTAATAATAAATCAGCTCAATTAAACAAGTACCTGTAGAGTACCTTCTATTTATCATGGACTTTACTCGGATGCTGGGAATACAAAAGTGAATGTGCTTTGCCATCAAGATGTGCACTATCTAGTAAAGGATGCATAGTTATGTAAATAATTAGAATTCAATGTGGTAAATGCACCAATAAAGGCCTATGTGAGGCAGAGTAGAAAACAGAGAGTGACCATTTGTGTCAGTGTAAGGGGAATACAGGGCTTCCCAGGTGGCTCAATGGTAAAGAATCTGCCTGCCAAGCAGGAGAATCAGGTTTGATCCCTGGGTCAGGAAAATCCCCTGGAGAAGGAAATAGCAACCCACTCAGGTATTTGTGCTTAGGAAATCCCATGGACAGAGGCGACTGGCAGGCTATATATAGTTCATGGGGTCACAAGAGTTGGACATGACTTAGTGACTAAACAGCAGCAGCAACACCAAGGAGGATGCAGCCTAAAAAAAGCATCTGATGTGGACCTGGGTGGATGACTCAGAGTTCAGTGGGATGGGGAAGCAGAATAGAAACTTCAGGCTTAGCCAGTGGCATAAGTTCAGATCCTGAAGTGTTTTGCAGCATGTTAACATCCCTTAATTTTGTTCTTCAGAGGGTGGGAACGAAACAAGTAGTTTAGACAAAGTTTATGACTTGATAAACTTGGTCAGTTTATGACTTGATCAGTTTTGCAGTTTAGAACAATAACCATGGTAGCACAGTAGCTGATGGTGTGTTCTTTTTATTCTGACATCACTGTCTGTCTGTATTATGTGATAAAATAAAAACTATTTATGTTGGTGTTTTTGAGAACTGAGATTTTCTGTGTGAAATGAAAGTGTAGGATCAATGAAATTAAGTAAAAATCCTATAATATTTAATTGTAAAGATCAGAATAAGCTCATGATATAATTATCTTTTAAAGAAAATTCTTAACTGTCCACTGAAAAGACTTAGAAACAAGTAGCAAGGGGCACCCCGACAACCTCATTTTGGTCTCTAAATACCTTTTGTCACTAAAAGGAACAAGGGCTCATTTGAGAAATGGCTGCTTGTAGTTCTGAGTCAGGAAATATATTAAATAATCCTGAAACATGTTATCATATAAGAAATCAAAGCTATCAAAAAGAAGTCAGAACAGAGCAAACTAGTGGTCACCAGTGAGGAGGGGCAATATGGACTAAGTGGGGGAGCAGGAGGTACAAAGTATCTAGTGTAAGATAGGCTACAAGGATGTGTTCTGCAACACGGGGAATATAGCCAGTATTTGTAATAACTGTAAATGGAGTGTAATCTTTAAAAATTATATTTAAAAAATTTTAATTGTAAAAAAAAGAAAGCAAACTTGAAGAGGCTTCCTTTGGGTAAGGTTAGCCACTTTGAGAAAAAATAACTGCAGTGGATTACATGCGTGCTAAGTCACTTCAGTTATGTCCAACTTTTTGCAACCCAACCCTATGGACTGTAGCCTGTCAGCCTCCTCTGTCCATGGGGATTCTCCAGGCATACTGGAGTGGGTTGCCATACCTTCCTCCAGGGCATCTTCTTAACCCAGAGATCAAACCCATGTGTCTTATATCTCCTGTATGGCAGGTGGATTCTTTACCACTAGCGCCACCTGGGAAGCAGTGGACTAAGACATACCAGATGCTTGAATTTATGAATAAAATATTGAACAATAATAAAGTATTAATAATTGTTACTATTTAATAATTATAATTAATGATACTAAGAAATAGTCACCTTTGGAGGATAGTAGAGACCTAACTGAAAACTGTATATTGTCACCCTGCTTATTTAACTTCTATGCAGAGTACATCATGAGAAACACTGGGCTGGAGGAAGCACAAGCTGGAATCAAGATTGTCGGGAGAAATATCAATAACCTCAGATATGCAGATGACACCACCCTTATGGCAGAAAGTGAAGAGGAACGCAAAAGCCTCTTGATGAAAGTGAAAGTGGAGAGTGAAAAAGTTGGCTTAAAGCTCCACATTCAGAAAACTAAGATCATGGCATCTAGTCCCATCACTTCATGACAAATAGATGGGGAAACAGTGGAAACAGTGACAGACTTTATTTTGGGGGGGCTCCAAAATCACTGCAGATGGTGATTGCAGCCATGAAATTAAAAGATGCTTACTTCTTGGAAGGAGTGTTATGACCAACCTAGACAGCATATTAAAAAGCAGAGACATTACTTTATCAACAGAGGTCCGTCTAGTCACGGCTATGGTTTTTCCAGTGGTCATGTATGGATGTGAGTTGGACTATAAAGAAAGCTGAGTGCCAAAGAACTGATGCTTTTGAACTGTGGTGTTGGAGAAGACTCTTGAGAGTCCCTTGGACTGCAAGGAGATCCAACCAGTCCATCCTAAAGGAAATCAGTCCTGTGTGTTCACTGGAAGGACTGATGTTGAAGCTGAAACTCCAGTACCTTGGCCACCTCATGCAAAGAGCTGAGTCATTTGACAATACTCTGATGCTGGGAGGGATTGAGGGCAGGAGGAGAAGGGGACGACAGGATGAGATGACTGGATGGCATCACTGATTCAATGGACATGAGTCTGGGTGAACTCTGGGAGTTGGTGATGGACAGGGAGGCCGTGTTGCGGTTCATGGGATCACAAAGAGTCAGACATGACTGAGTGACTGAACTGAACTGAAAACTGGTAAAAGAAAGAATCAAAGATTTATTTTAACCTGTCTTTCCTACATGAACTAACTTAGAATAACCAAATTGTTATAAGGGAAAGTTTTTCATTCTAGAAAATAATACAGTGTGAAATTTACCCTTTTGCCAGTCTTTAAAAATAACTAGGCAATGATCATCAATGGCTATTAACAGAAGGAAAACCAATCAGGCATTTTGTGCCCGCTAACAAAATCACACACTAGTACTTATGAAGTCATTTTGAAAATAAAAGGTGAAACTACATCATATCAAGCCTCAAGGTTTCACTTGCCCCTTTAGGAAATATGGGAGAGAAGTGTCTAGTGAAGACCAACAGAAATGCAATCAACAAAATCCATAATGTGAGAAACTATTGAACAAACGTCACAAGTTCTCCAACAAATTATATGGGGGAAAAAAGGAGAAAAGAGGCATGTGGCCTTTGATCCTGATTAAATCAA
This sequence comes from Bison bison bison, assembly GCF_000754665.1. Lineage (NCBI taxonomy): Eukaryota > Metazoa > Chordata > Mammalia > Artiodactyla > Bovidae > Bison > Bison bison. The sequence goes on from NW_011494740.1 coordinate 372,802, forward strand.
ATTTCTAAAACTTTAAAGAATTTTGTCTCATAAACTTTATGAGACAACCGGTAAAATCTGAACATTGATAATATTTTATGTTAAGGAACCATTATCAATTATTTTCAGTATGATCATTATATTATGGTTATGTATAAAATAAGAATCTTTACATTTACATTTTAGAAATATAAATTAAAATATTTATAAATGAAATGATGAAATTTTAAAGGGAGAAGGGAGAATGGGGTAAAGATGAAGCAAGATTGGTTATTGTTGAAACTGGGTAATGGGATCCTTTGGGGTTTATTACACTATACTGTATACTTTTCAAAAATAACTTTTTAAAGTTGCTTTTGAAGGGCAATTTTATCTCTTTAATATCTGATTCAGAACAGGCAAGGTCAATTCACCACAATCTCTAGGTGCTGATACTGGCACCCTGAATTTCTTGCCCAGGTGTCCATCTTTCCTTCACAGAGATCTCTGTAATCATCTTTACATTAATGTTCACTTTGTCGTGCTTTACAGAGAGGTCTTTTTAATTTTTATTAATTTATTTATTTATAACTGTGCTGGGTCTTCGGTGCTGTGTGGTTTTCCCTAGTTGCCGTGATTGGGGGCTTCTCTTGCTTGTGGTGCGGTAGCTTCTTTGTTGAGGAGACAGGCTCTAGTGCGCAGGCTCAGTAGTTGTGGGGCATAAGCTTAGTTGCTCCCAGGCAAGTAGGCTCCTCCCTGGCCAGGGATGGAACCCATGTCCCTTGCACTGGCAGAGGGATTCCTAACTGCTAGACCATCAGAGAAGTCTCAAAGAGGTCAGAGTTTGGAGAACTAGTCATGTAGTCTTTTTCAAGTTGCTACAGTTATCACTGGGCCCAAGGATGTCTGGTTTCCTATTTCCTTGAATAAAGCACAGTGCACATTGCCACCAGTCAATTACTGGACTATTTTAAGAGTGCTCTTTTCTGCCTAGTTTTTCTTTAGAACAGAAGGGTTTCCAAAAATGGCCTCCAAACCATTTTGTCCTTGATGTCGCTGACTTTCACACCAAATCAAAAGGGTCTCACTTAACATCTTCTCAGGTGGGCTCCTTGTGTGTAGTCCATGCACCTGCTATGAGGATTGAGTTCTCACTAGCTTCATCTTACGCCTGCATATGAGTGCATTGCAGATTTTCCTGAGGAGTCAGAAGTAATAAGTGAAAATTACACAAAGCATAAAAAAGGCAACACGTAAATAGAATACTAGCTGTTTCACTGCCCCAAAGCCTCTCAGCCATCCTGCTATCTCTAGCTATCTTCTTTTCAGAATCAACCAGAATATTGTGGGTCCACACCTCTCTGTTCTAGGCTTTCTCCAACATCTCAGCATTTGGATCTCCATCATGGACCAGTGAAGAATCAAAAAATTATTCCTTCTTTAATGTGAAAGCCCTAAACTCATCTTTGTCTGAACCTGACCCAGAGGGCCAAAATCTGCTCACGCATTTTACTGAACAAATGTGCAGCTGTCTTTCCAACAGGAATTCTGCTTTCCTCCAAGTTAACAAGCTCCAACTGGTGCTTACCTTCCAGGATAACAAGCTTTTACAATTAAGTTTTTCTCTTTCCCTTTCACAGTATTTCTCCTTAAACTACAGTAGGCACTATGACTTTCCTTACACATTGAAAGAAAAAAAATAAGATGATCAATTATGCACACAGAAAAAGAACATCTAGTTGGGAGCAAATATACCCACAATAAATATACCCAGATATACAAACCTATATATGTAGATTTTTACTATTTACTTTGTGTTTTAGGATGTGTATTGTCTTAAAATATTGTCTGGGATGGGAAAAATGACCTTCCTGTACTGTGACTAAATTTTGCTTTTGTTTGTGGCAAGCTGACCTATTATGAAGCTGAAATTATAAACATACATGAAAAAGCAGCTTAAATGTGCTACTTACTAATAAGCATAAAATGACGTAGAAGCATGACACATTTTAAAAACTACCTTCTGAAGTTGGGGTGATGACAATAAAAGTCAATGTTTCCCGAGGGCATGTGATGTTATACTTCTAAATGCTTCACATTGGTGCACTTGATTACCTTAATCATCCTAAATGGTTCTTTAGAGTTAACGCAAGGAACACTCTTTGCAGAAAGTACTGATAGTAGTTCCAACTATAGTGAGGAAACTGAGAGGCTAAGAAATCAGCAAGTCAGTCTGGTGAGTTACTCTTAAGCCAGTGGTCATTGCCTGCTCAGTTATGTCCAACTCTGTGACCCTTTGGACTGCAGCTCACCAGGCTCTTCTCTCCATGGATTTTTCAGGCAAGAATGCTGGAGTGGGTTGCCATTTTCCTCCTCTAGAAGATCTTCCTGACACAGAGATTGAACCCAAGGCTCCTGTGTTTCCTGCATTGCAGGCGGATTCTTCACCCGTTGAGCCATCAGGGAAGCCTTGCTCCATGGTAGTGACTGTTATGAGGATCCTAAGTGATCTGAATTAGAAACAAAGGCAGGTAATCTCTTGGTTCCTTGTTCTCTAGAGCTATATCATGTTTTGTCCTGTCTCTATATGTGCACCTGCATCTTTCTTTTCCTTTTTCCAGTTTCTCTATGTTGTTAGCTCATAGTCAACTGAGTCCTCTCAACCTGGTATATCCTTCATTTAAGCAACCAGCAAAAACTGAACACTAGCTTTGAATTTCAATTCCAAAGTACTGTGAGAAAGACTTCAATTAGCCTTAGGAGTCAGGGTTCCCTTGCCCCTGGGGACAAAGGCAGTGGCTATAGGAGTAAAGCAAGGTCATATACTATAAATATATTATACTGGTATAATATGTTCACTGAATTGGTATCTTTTGCATGTACAAGTCTATTTGGATTAAAGTCACAAGAATGTTTTTAGATAGATACACTCTTTCAGCCCGTTCCAGAACAATGATTGTTTGTATTCGTCCATGGCCTGACAAATACAGAATCTGTATAGACGTACAGCAGAAATCTGGGTTAGCTCTCTGGAGCCACCACAACAAACTAGGTGGCTTATAAGAAATTCATTTTCCCACAGTCCTGTAGGCCAAGGTCCAAAATCAAGGTGTTAGCATGGTTGATTCCTCCTTGAGACTCTAAGGGAGAAAATGTTTCATGCCTCTCTCCTAACTTCTGGTGGTTGCTGGCAACTCTTGGCATTTCTTGGCTTGTGGAAGCATCACTGCAACCTCTCTCTTCACATTGCCTTCTCCCTGCATTTCCCCTCTCCTGTCTCCTATAAGGACTTTGCATTGGATTTAGGGCTCACCCTAACTCAGCATGATTTCATTTTGATCCTTATTCTAATTATATCTGAAAAAACTCTTATTGCAAATAATATCACATTTTGAGTTTCTGCGTAGATATAAATTTAGGGGGACATCATCCAACCCACCAAAACATCTATAAAGTGTCTTTGCAACTGACACCATAACACCCCTACTTATTGCCTCTAAATTGATTTGTTCTACTTTTATCAAATACTTACTCTATGGCAGGTACTGTTCTCAGTATTTCACAGATAATAATTCATTTAATAGTTGTTATCAATTGGTGGGGGCTTCCCCAGTGGCTCAGTGGTAAAGAATCCACCTGCCAATGCAGGTAGACATAAGAAATGTGGGTTAGATCCCCGGATCAGGAAGATCCCCTGGAGGAGGGCATGGCAACCCACTCCAGTATTTTTGTCTGGAGAATCCCATGGACAGAGGAACCTGGTGGGCTACAGTCCACAGGGTTGCAGAACCAGACACGACTGAACCAACTTAGCATGTACACACACACACACACACACACACACACACACATGAACTGGTCTTGTTTTTCTTCTGGGTTATTGCTCTCATGTATAAAAGACAGGCCACACTTTCCTTTGCAGCTGGTCCAGTGCTCTGTGCTCTGTGCGTGGGAATTTTGATAAAGACTAAGCTGAGACCCAGCTGCAGTGCCTGACTCTTGACAGTTCATGTAGTCTCTCACTTAAGAGTACTGTGTCACCTCCTGGAGAGAGCTAAGTAAGACATTCAGGAAACTAACACATAGGACTTAAGATCCCTTGTGTAAGTATCTCCCTGGAAAATGAGCAGCAGGAGAGCTCCATAAGGAAAGAAAGGGAAAGAAAGGGACAATAATGAAGATGGCCACACAGCCACAGCAGGAAGCAGAACTGGCTGTCATTCCCCGCGGTGTTCAGGGATGTTCCCAGAGTTTCAGGGACAGGGAGGAGATGTCCAGATCATGTGCCCCACCCACCAAGTTTTCCTAGATTGCTGCTTTTGTCTTCTTCTCCTCCACTTAGACCCAGAGGGACAACTCCTAAATAAGGTGCTAGGTTGAACTGAATATTTGGGTTTTGTTTTAAAATACTGTGAGGATCTATAATGTAGCAATCTGGGAGCCAAAATAAGAATCCAGCAAATGGGGACTTCCCTGGTGGTCCAGCGACTAGGACTGTGCCCCCAATGCAGGGGTCTTGGGTTCAATCCCTGGTCAGGGAAATCGATCCCACGTGCCACAGCTAAGAGTTCATACGCCACAACTAAGCTTCGTGCAGCCAAATAAATAAATAAAAGTAAATTTAAATATTAGAATCCAGCAAATGAATTGTATTTCCTTTTAGTGGAGTAACAAGTATTAAGAGTATATGTAACATTTGGAGCTACTGATTTACTTGGAATGTATATGTATCAGCCTGGGATTCAATGCTATTTATTCACTATACCTATGCCTTCACAAAGCATAGATGAGCTGAAGTTTTTATTCTGTAGGCACTCCATAAAATCTTATGATACTTGTGGTCAGCTGGAAGGATTAACTTCCACCAATGATAAAGGCAGATGTCACAGAACACTAAAAAAATAAAAATGACACATATGATAGAATTTTTTTTTTTTAAAGAATAAAATCTTACATTTGGGACAACATTCTAAGGGGTATTATGCTATGTGAAATAAGTTACAGAAAGACAAATACTGAATGATTTCACTTATATGTGGGATCCAAAAAACAAAACAAATAAAAATGTACAAACATTAAAAAAACCAGAAACAGTTACAGATACAGGGACCAAAAGGTGGTTGCCAGAGTAGAGGGAGGTAGGGGGAAGAAAAAAATAGATGAGAGAGATTATGAGGGACAGACTTCCAGTTATAAAACAAATGAGTCACAAGTATAAGTGTATAGTGTAGGGAAGATGGTCAATAATTATGTAAGAGCTTTGTATGGTGATATATTATAAATAGACTTACCTTGATGATCATTTTGAAGTGTATGGGGGAAAAATCACAATGTTATGTAACAGGAATCAAGGTAGTGTTGGTAATTATACTTCAAAATTGAGTGCAATCACATTCATAGAAAAAGAGATCAAATTTGTGGTTATCAGAGGTGAGGGGGTGGCATGCGGGGAGAAGGAATTGGGTGAAGGCAGTCAAAAGATACAAATTTCCAGTTACAAGATAAATAAATACTAGGGATATAGCATACAATATAGTAGCTATAATAAACATGGCTATATGGTGAGAGTAAATTCCAAAAGTTTTCATCACACAAATTATTTTTTACTATTTCTTCAATTTTGTGTCTGTGTGAAATGATGGATGGTCACTAAATTTTTGGATAATAATTTCATGATGTGTTTTAAATCAAAACATTTTGCCCCAAACCCTAAAATTATATAGTTCTATTTTAATTATATTTCAATACAACTGGAAAAAAATATTGGCCACAATAAGAAGTATTGAAAATTGGAATAAATTATGATGTCTTCTATTCCAAAAACAAGAAAATGGACAACTACAGCAACCCAGTCCAGGCAGGATTACTAAGAGCCTCTGCCCTTCAGGAATGAAGGTTTGGGTCACCCACCAAACAAGGAACTATGACTAACTATAACTAACTGAGGTGCTTGCTGAAGACAAAAAGAATACATCAGTTCAGTTCAGTTCAGTTGCTCAGTCGTGTCTGACTCTTTGCAACCCCATGAATCGCAGCACGCCAGGCCTCCCTGTCCATCACCAACTCCCGGAGTTCACTCAGACTCACGTCCATCAAGTCAGTGATGCCATCCAGCCATCTCATCCTCTGTTGTCCCCTTCTCCTCCTGCCCCCAATCCCTCCCAGCATCAGAGTCTTTTCCAATGAATACATAGTGGGTAGTAAATAAGGTAGTTATAAATACCAGCTACAATCACATGACCAGTCAGAAGTGAGGACTATACTGGCTATGAGCATTTACTCCTTATTATTAAGGAATATTAATAAGGAGCATTTCTTCCTATTTTATTATGAATAGATTTGTTTATATATGTTGATATATAAACAGTTGACCCTTGAACAACTCGGGTTTGAACTGCATGGGTCCCCTCATACCTGAATTTTTTTCAGTAGTAAATCCTACAGAACTACATGATCCATGGTTGGTTGAATCCACTGATGCAGAACTGAAGATATGGGGGGCTGCGGATATGGAGAGTCAACTATAAGTTGCAGACAGATTTTCAACTGCAAGGAGGGCCAATGCCCTTAACCCCCCTGTTGTTCAAGGGTCAACTGTGTATCTTTGTTTTCTTTCCTCTTTTATTCCCTTACCATGTAACATAGATGTATTGACTTTATATCATGGTCACTTTTTATTGATTACATATAAATATTAACTTAACATAACAGTATTTAAGTTATAGGATTTTAAGGAAAAGAGTAAGCATCACTCAAGGACTTTACCTTTTCTTCTGGGGAAAGGGTTAGTGCTTTTTTTTACCCCCTTGGCTATACCATGAGAGATATGGGATCTTTGTTTCCCAAGCAGGGATCAAACCCAAACCCCCTGCAATGAAAGTGTGGAGTCTTTTCTGCTAGACCTCCAGGGAAGTCCCAAGTGTGTTTTTGATTATATACAGAATAGTTGTATCATGTTAGGAATGGTCTTGTCATTGTCTTTATTTTGAGATTAAGCATGGTTGAAGGAGATGGTATGGGTGCCAAGTTAATAAGGGTTGGACTTATGGTTAATTTTGTGTGTCAGCTTGATGGAGTCATACAGTGTCCAGATATTTAGCTAACATTTTTTTTTCTGAGTTTGTCTGTGAGGATGTTTCAGGATTACATTAGCATTTGAATCGGTGGACTCAGTAAAGCTTCCCTGATGTGGACTCAGTAAAGCAGATTGCCTTCCTCATCCAATTCACTGAAGGCCTGAATAACATAAAAGGCAGAAGAAGGGAGAATTCACCTTTTCTGCCTGACTACTTGAGCTGAACACTGGTCTTCTATTGCCCTCAGGAAGACTACCATCAGTTCTCCTGGAACTCAGGTCTTTGGACTTAGACTGAACCACACCACCAGCTCCCGTGCATCTCCAGCCTGCAGATATATCTGATATCAGATACATATGCTCCAATACTTTGGCCACCTGATGCGAAAAGAGGAATCATTGGAAAAGACCCTGATGCTGGGAAAGTTTGAGGGCAAGAGGAGAAGGGGCAGCAAAGGATGAGATGGTTAGATAGCATCACCAACTCAATGGACATGAATTTAAGCAAACTCCAGGAAATAGGGAAGGACAGGGAAGCCTGTGTGCTGCAGTCCATGGGGTCACAGAGAGTCAGACATGACTTAGAAACTGAGAAGCAACAAAAAATCATATATGTATGGTATATCTGATATCAGCTATATATTTTTTTAAGATTTTCTTTGATAAACTGGCTCATTTGATTAGGAAAACTGAAAAGTCCCACAGTTTGCAAGGGGATATATATGTGTGTGTGTGTGTGTGTGTGTGTGTGTTAGTTGCTCAGTCTTGTCCAACTCTTTGTGACCCCATGGACTGTAGCCCATCAGGCTCCTCTATCCATAGGATTTCCCAGGCAAGAATACTGGAGCGGCTTGCCATTTCCTTCTCGTGTGTGTGTGTGTGTGTGTGTGTGTGTGTGTAACTAGATTAGAATAAAATTAAGTCCAATCTCAGAGAGGGCAATGGCAACCCACTCCAGTACTCTTGCCTGGAAAAATCCCATGGACAGAGGAGCCTGGAAGGCTGCAGTCCATGGGGTCGAGAAGAGTCGGACACAACTGAGTGACTTCACTTTCACTTTTCACTTTCATGCGTTGGAGAAGGAAATGGCAACCCACTCCAGTGTTCTTGCCTGGAGAATCCCAGGGATGGTGGAGCCTGGTGGGCTGCCGTCTGTGGGATCGCACAGAGTCGGACACGACTGAAGCGACTTAGTAGTAGTAGTAGTAGTAGTAGTAGTAGTAAGTCCAATCTGAATTTTTACTTGTCTTTTGGGTTGGAACAACAACAAAAGTCATAATGGCTAAATTTTTCAAATTATACCTGAGCAAGGGAAGTGACATTGGTAGGTAATTTATCTAACCACTTTATATAGAGAGAGTAATTTGGTTTTGAAACCTATCAGGAAATCTAAGCCTGATCATTTTAAAATAAATTTTACTTGTAAATTTTTCAACCTTTGTTTATCTTATTTTATTTTTTTACTTTTTAAGTATTTTTATTTATTTATTTGACTGCACCAGGTCTTAGTTGTGGCTTGTAGGATCTTCCATCTTCATGCCGGCATGTGGGATCTAGTTCCCTGACTAGGGATTGAACCCAGGCCCCCTGCATTGAGAACAGGGAGTCTTAGCCAGTGGATCACCAGAGAAATCCCTATTTCTCTAACTTATTTTAAAATTTACAAATAGTTTCAAGAAAAAAAGACAAATAACATATCTCTACAGCACTTCACTGACTTAAAAATCTAGCAGATATAAAGTAAAGCAAGATTTCATATTACATGGCTATGTTTTTTCAAATTAGCCCTGGAGCAAAATAAAATAATTTCCCTCTGCTTTTTGCCATTAGCTGCCCATCTGCCTACCTCTGATTGATCTCAGGCCCTTGCCAGTAACCTGCGGCTCTGACTTGAAGGGGTAAAAGAAAAGTAGAAATCTGTAGTTCAGGACTGGCTCTCCTAAAATTTGTCTTCCTTTGCCTCTAAGGAGGATATTCCCTTTAAAGGTACCCATATATACTTCCTCCAAAATCTTGAACTTGTTAATAATACCCTAGCTTGGGTATGATGATGAGAATCAAGATTTGGAACAAAAGACCTTGATCCTAATTCTGCTGCTCACTGTATGATGTCAGGCAAGTCACCTGACTTCTGAAATTTCAGGTTCATCCCATGTAATCACTGACAATCAGCTATATCTCTAAGAATTATAGTAAATACAAGAGAAGTGAGTAACTTCTCAATGACTAATATATTGTTGGATGAGGACAAATGCTTATTCTTCATAGATAAAATCAGTCTATTTTATCTGTTTATAGATTTTATGTATTCATAGATAAAATCAGTCTTCATGACATATCTGAAATTTCTTCCTACTGACTAGAGTCATGGAAATTTGCTCAAAACTGAAAATTCAATCTAATTTAAGAAGTGCCTGTTAACTACTAGGTATTTTGAAAAATTCAGGATAAGAATGAGATACTGTTTTGCTTTCAATTTTCTCATAATATGATTGCCATAATTTACTCTGGAATCTTAAACTCCTCAGTGCCTAATGCAAAAGTCACATTAATTTCCCCTTCTTTTTTTTTCTTTTTTGTTGTTCAGTCGCTAAGTTATGTCTGACTCTTTTCAACCCCATGGACTGCAGCATGCCAGGCTCCTCTGTTCTCCACTATCTTCCAGAGTTTGCTCAAATTCTCGTCCATTGAGTCAGTGATAGTATTAACTATCTCATCTTCTGCCACCCCCTTCTCCTTTTTCCTTCAGTCTTTCCCATCATCAGGGTTTTTTTCCAATGAATCGGCTCTTCAAGTCAAGTGGCCAAAGTATTGAAACTTCAGCATCAGTCCTTCCAATGAATATTCAGGGTTGATTTAGAATTTACTGGTTTGATCCCCTTGCTGTCCAAGGGACTCTCGAGTCTTCTCCAGCACCACAATTCAAAAGCCTCAATTCTTCAGTGCTCTGCCTTCTTTGTGGTTCAACTCTCACATCCATACATGGCTAGTAGAAAAGCGATAGCTCTGACTATACAGACCTTTTTTGGCAAAGTGATGTCTCTCCTTTTTAATACAGTGTCTAGGTTTGTCATAGCTTCCTTGCTTCCAAGGAGCAAGCACCTTCTAATTTCATGGCCACAGTCACTGTCCACAGTGACTTTGGAGCCCAAGAAAATAAAGTCTGTTCCTGCTTCCACTTTTCCCCCCATCTATTTGCCATGAAGTGATGGGATGAAATGCCGTGATCTGAGTTTTTGAATGTTGAGTTTCAAGCTAACTTTTCTTTTATAGCTAATTCTTATTAAAATACAGAGAATAAAAGCAATAGCTAAATAACAAACACTACTGGACATTTCTAAAAAAAGTTTTTTTGGCTGAACTGGGTCTACACTGCTTTGCACAGGCTTTCTTTAGTTGCAGCAAGCGGGGGCTAAACTTCGTTGCAGTGCGTGGGCTTCCCATTGCTGTGGCCTCTCCTATTGTGGAACATAGGCTTTAGGCACACAGACTTGAGTAGCTCAGGCCCACAGGCTCAGTGAAAGTGAAAATCACTTAGTTGTAGTTGGGGTTACTCAGTTGTGTCTGACTCTTTGCGACCCCATGGACTATACAGTCCATGGAATTTTCCATGCCAGAACACTGGAGTGGGTAGCCTTTCCCTTCTTCAGGGGATTTTCCCAACCCAGAGATGGAACCCAGGTCTCCTGCATTGCAGACGGATTCTTTACCAGCTGAGCCACAAAGGAAGCCCACAGGCTCAGTAGTTGGGTTAATGGGCTCTAGGCCTTGGGCTCAGTGTTTCCAGTGCACAGGCTTAGTTTCTCTGCAGCATGTGGACTCTTTGGACCAGGGATCAAACCTGTGTCCCATGCATTGGCAGGTGGATTCTTATCCACTGCATATTACTAGGGAAGTCCCACATTTGCACCAACATTCTACAAAATTTGTGACCTCATTTAGGAAATGGATGTGCATAATTTGAAAGTCTTCAATATTGTCACAATTGCTTGGCGAATCAACAAGTAGCTTTACAACAAGGGAAGAGAGAATTGTACTACACAAAGGGAAGAAAGGATGAAAGAAAAGCTAGGGAAGCAATTTATTATTTTTTCAATTTTAGAAAAAAATATTAAAAATATGTTTCATTTGGTTTAACTGAGTTAGCATTGCTTCATCTTTAAAATATTTACTTGCAGGGAATTCACTTGCAGTCCAGTAGTTAGGACTCGGCACTTCCACTGCCCAGGGACTGGGTTTGATCCCTGGTCAGGGAACTAAAATCCTGGAAGCCATGCAGCACAACCATCCCCACCCTCCCAATTTTTTTTTCTTACTTGCAGAATCCTCTTTGAATGCAGTTGAGAAAGAATACTATTTGAGTTTTTCCAAAATTATAGAATACATTATGATGTTAACTAATCAAATACTTAAATAAAGAACGAGGCTAGAAAGAACAATAAGATGTGTGTGAAAACCAAGTTGTTACCTAAAAGAGTCAGGGCTTTTGACCTATAATCCCACTATTGGGAATATATCTTAAAGAATAAAAGTTATATGTACATACCTTTGTAAAACAGTATTTGCAAAAGCAGAGTGCTAAAAACAATTTACTTGTGTAGCAGCTACACAATGACTAATGAACAATGAGGGAATCTGTGCAACCACTAACAATACAAATAGACAGCTGCAGAAACGTGAATGCAAAGCTTTTAAGTGCAAACAAAGTAACTATAATTAGGTGAAATTAAAGTATGCATACATGTAACAGAAGAAGTGGTGCAAAGACATAAATAACTCTCCTGTATGAAAGCATACTTTTATATTAAAGGGTTTAGAGAGATACTGGGTTGGCCAAAAAGTTTATTCAGGGGTTTTTCCATAACGTCTTGTGGAAAAACTCGAACAAGCTGTTTGGCCAACCCAATATAGTAAATACACCATAAGAGTCATCTGTTTAAAGTTTACCATTCAAGGGTTTTAAATATATTTATATAGTGCTTATTTTTTAGAATTATTAAAATTTTCCTTTCTTTTTTTTTTTAAAGATGAGATCAGTAGATCTAATTGCCTGGGACAAAGAAAGAGGAGTCACATTTTAATTTAAGATCTATTTGTTTAAGATCTTTTGAAAACTTGTTGCTGCTATACCCAGGCAATGAATATAATTTCCATTTAATATCTAAATAGATGTCCAGGCAATCCAATAAGACTTTCTTAAAAATCCAAATACACTGCTGACAGTAAATTACCTCTTCATTTTTCAGCTTACAAAAGGTTTGTGTAGTCTGGTCCTTGCAAGTTTAAATCCACCTCGTCTACTGTCAAATACAGGGACACCAGTCTCTAGTGCATTCTGCACTGATATGAGGCTTTATTCTCAGGAATAAATGTGGTAAACATGTTAGGCTTTGAATTTAGACTTTCTGTTTATAAACAGTCCTGCTGGTTATCATCTAATCTTGGCCTCACTTGCCCGGTTACTTCATCTGCAGAATGGGGATAATGGCATTTTCTTTCAGGGTGGTAACTGACATGATGGATACAAAACAACACAGTAGCTGAAATGCTGGTGAGGTTCACTCACTGGTATAATTACTACCATTATTCCTCCTATTATATTAGTATAGACCGAAATAACCACAAACAAGTCTTGTTTCTCAGATTGACCAACCATGAGTAAACCAATTAAGGACATGAATTGCTCCTAAGGAATGCTTCAGCACCCCTCCCATTTCCTGGGGTGCTCCTTTGCACCAACACTCAGGCTATGTGCCATTCCAGAAGGGAGGGGAGACTAGCCACCCTGTTCTTCTGCATGTGTGTGCACGCATATCCATGGAACTGTTCGGTAGCTACAACACCTCCAGCACTAATCTTCCTCCTGCACTCATAACCTGCCCCCAAAGGGCCATGCACTCATTCAGATATGTGGCTCTGCTTTACTCCCAACTGTAGCTTTGGGGAAATTCCAAAGGATGGTCTTATCAGAGGAATAACCCAGTCATATCAGCCTTTGACTGTAAAATTAGCTGAAAGTTCTGCTATGTTGGCAGCAGCCTCACAAACCTATTTGCAAGAATATTCTGTACCTATACAGATACAAACCTGCTTAAACTGTGATCCAAATATTTTTGAGATGTGCCCAAAGTGCTGCCCAAAATATTTTGGTTATAGGTCCCTCGGGTTCTTTCAACAGCATTCTTGTAATTCTGTATATATGTGTGTGTTCTTACATGTGGGCTCAGAAAGATTGCTTCCTAAAGAGGGTAAGAAGGTTTTGTATTATGAGACCCTGAGCTTCACTTTTGCCAGGAAAGAAGTTTAAAAGGCTTTGTTTTCAAAAACCTGGAGCAGAGTCTCCGAGGTCAGTTGTCTGAAAAGATCAGGGTTCCAAGATGGAAATAGAGTGGAGAGGCCTAGACTTGAGGGACAGGGGTGGTGGGAAAGACTGACACGACGGGGCTGCCCACTTCTCACACTTCTCATACCTGCCTGACTGCATGACAGTGAGGTTCCTGACAGTGTAGTTGGGGGTGGAATACACTATTTAACTTGAACAGTGAACAGTTTTGATTGTGACAATCAGAGTCAAGGTCAAGGTTCCATCTCAAATTTCCAATAAGCCCCAGAATTCCTTATAGAATTGTGAGATAGGAAAAGGGTTTCACCCACCCACTCCATGAATAAAATTAGATTTTCTGCCAGATAAAAACTAGATTGTCTTCCAAGCTGGATGGAAGTGTATGGGGAGACAGATTGATTTGATTTAGGGGAAAAATTTACATTTCTTTCATTTTGAATGAGTGGGATATATCGTGTTGGTTACTCTCCCACTTCGGCTGCATTTAACTGGAAGGGCTTTGGCAAGTATTCTTAGGCTTATTGTTGAGAAATTCTCTGTTACCTTGAGAAGTTGTATTCACAAGAGATTATCTGCAAAGCAAAAACAGATTTATATATTTATATGTGATAGATTATTATTCTTTGGAATTTAACTTACATGATTAGATTCAACCATCTAGATTATTTAAATGAGGTATTGTCGGACAAGGCAATTTGTGAATTTGGAAGGAAACTGCAAGAGAAAATAAATACTGTGCAAAAACCAAAAGTTTTAGAGACAGAAAAACATGCTGTAAGAACTTGGACAATTTGCCTACTTCCTCTTAGGCTTGGTATTTTCATCTGTAAAATAAAGATACGATAAGTATATTTTCCAACAAGTTATAGTGAGGAAGAAAATGAATATATATTCAACAGCACAAATCCTTCAATAAATGCTCATTTTATTTTCCATTAGAACCACACTTGGCTTCTTTTGATCTCCTTTATTTTATTTTTTAAAAGATTTATCTATTTTTGGCTGTGCAGGGTCTTCAATGCTGCTTTTGGGCTTTCTCTTGTTGGTGCACGGCCTTCTTATTGCAGTGGCTTCTCTCGTTGCGGAGCACAGGCTCTAGGTGCACGGGCTTCAGCAGCTGCAACTCACAGACTACAGCACGTTTCCCCTGCACTGGCAGGTAGATTCGTAACCACTAGACCACCAGGAAACCCTGATATCCTTTATTTTTAAATAAACTTTATTAGTATGTAACATACAGAACAGTACACCAAAAGCATAGTTTCATGAATTATCGCAGCAAGAATACACCTTTATAGTTACCATGAGGTCAAGAAATAGAACATAACCAAGTCAAGGAAGCCCCTCCTTCTCTCCCATTTGTTACCCCCTTTATATCCCTCACTGATGTGACCACTATCCTGACTTCTAACACCATCATTTAGTTTGGGGAGTTGTATTTTTCTTTTAACATTTTTTTTTTTTGTGATAAGGATATCACATGAGATATATTCTCTTAAACTTTAAGTGTACATTGTTGTTGACTACAGGTCCAATGTTGTACAGCAGATCTCTAGAGCTTATTCATCTTATTTAACTGATGCTTTATGCCTGTTGATTAATATCATTATTAAGCTTGGATGATTTTTAAACTTAACACATATTGAATCATGCAGTACATATCAGTTGGTATCTGGCTTCTTTAACTTACGGTATTGATGAAATTCATTCATATTTTGCATTAAACAGGAATTTATTCATGATCATTGCTGAAGAATTCTTCCGTTGTTTGAATACACCACACTATGTGTATCCATTCTTATGTGAGTGAGCATTTGTGTTGTTTCCAGATTGGGACTTTTATGAGTAGTGCTGTGACAATTTTCACTCATGTGTATGCATTTCTGTTAGGAATATGTATAAGGGCCAAATTGCTATGTCATATGGTATGTATACAAACAGCTTTCATGTATACTGCCAAACAATTTTCTCAAGTGGCTGTGCCAATTTTCTCTCTCACAAGGAGTATGAGAGTTCCTGTTTTTTATCTCTGTACCTGGTACTGACAGTCTTTTCTTTTTTGATGTAGACTTTCTTCTCAGGATATGTTATCTCACTGTGGTTTGATTTAGATGCCCCTGATAACTAATGAGGTTGAAAAGCTTTTTCATGAATTTGCTACTTACTTCGATATCCTCTTTTGTGAAGGCCTTGTTTAAAAGTTTTATTGCGCATTTTTAAAATTGGGTTGTCTGTTTTACTGTTAATCTTTTTATTTTGTTTTGGTAATTCTACTGTATGGATACCACATCTTTAATCCATTCACCTGTTGCTGGCATTTGGATTTCCCTGGCTTGGGGCAATTTTGAGTAAAGTGTATACAAATATTTGTAAATACATATGCATATATGTCTTTCTATTCACGTATGTTTCCATTCCTCTTGGTCAGAGTGAAATTGCTAAGTGAAATGGTATTTAATAAATAACTACCAAACTGTTTTCCAAATTGATTATACCATTTTATATTCCTACTGTATGAGTTCTAGTTGCTTCATATGCTCACCAACCCTTCTCCCTACCTCCTTCTCTTTCTCTGTCCCTCTCTCCTAAATTACTCCTAATCTACTCCTATTGCCTTTTAATTTTATTTTTTTCAGTTCTATAATTTCCATTTGAAGAATTTTATACTTTGTAGTTTTATACTGAGCTTTTCCATTTTGTCATCTTATTTCTGGAACATATTAATATGTTATCTTAAAGATCACGTATAATAATTCCCATATTTGGATCTCCAATGAGTATATTTCTATAATCTGTCTCCTCTTGTTTTTCAGTCAGGTGCTCTCACCTCCTGGTATACCTGGTAGTTGGCAGGTATACCAATTGGCATACCAGGTAGGCAGCTAGACAATATATATGATAATTGTTTATGTGTAATATATATTATAATTTTATATATGATAAATTGTAGAGATATTTTAAAATTCTAGATAATACCTTACAGAGAGCATTCATTTTTGCTTGGCAGTTTAGCAGTTAGCTAAATGAAGATTAAGTTTCATTAAATCAAGGATTTAGTTGATTTACTGTCTAGCCTTTGTAGAGTTATAAGTTAAAACTGGAGTGTTTGCCTGAGTCTCTCCTTGGTCAGCCTGAAGTCTTCATTTTTGACCACAAGCACTGTAAGAATGTTGGAAACTCCACTCAGCTTCTCAGCTTCCTGGCTTCTACTCATAAACAGACAAATGGCTAAAGTGAGACATTAGGGTCAAGCTGGGCTCACTTCTCTAAATTTTCATTCTGTCTTAGCCTAAGTTCCTTAGAAAACAGATGCTGGGGTAAAGGTTAAGTGTTAATTTTTCACTAGGAAGTACACACAACACAACAACACAAGAGAAGGCTCTACACATGGACATCACCAGATGGTCAAACCAGAATCAGATTGATTATATTCTTTGCAGCCAAAGATGGAAAAGGTCTATACAGTCAGCAAAAACAAGACTGGGAGCTGACCGTGGCTCAGATCATGAACTCCTTATTACCAAATTCAGATATAAATTGAAGAAGGTGGGGAAAACCATTAGACCATTCAGATATGGCCTAAATCAAATCCCTTATGATTATACAGTGGACGTGAGAAATAGATTCAAGGGATTAGATCTGATAATCAGAGTCCCTGAAGAACTATGGATGGAGGTTCATGACATTGTACAGGAGGCAGTGATCAAGATCATCCCCAAGAAAAAGAAATGCAAAAAGGCAAAATGGTTGTCTGAGGAGGCCTTACAAATAGCTGTTGAAAAGAAGAGAAGTGAAAGGCAAAGGAAAAAAGGAAAGATATATCCAGTTGAATGCAGAGTTCCAGAGAGTAGCAAGGAAAGATAAGAAAGCCTTCCTCAGTGCTCAATGCAAAAAAATAGAGGACAACAGAATGGGGGAGACTAGAAATCTTTTCAAGAAAATTAGAGATACCAAGGGAACATTTCATGCAAA
The DNA here is from genome assembly GCF_000754665.1 of Bison bison bison. NCBI lineage: Eukaryota > Metazoa > Chordata > Mammalia > Artiodactyla > Bovidae > Bison > Bison bison. Next base: position 390,150 of record NW_011494740.1, read on the forward strand.
GATGGGCACAATAAAGGATAGAAATGTATGGACCTAACAGAAGCAAAAGATATTAAGAAGAGGTGGAAAGAATATACAGAAGTACACAAAAAAGATCTTCATGACCCAGATAATCACAATGGTGTGATCACTCACCTAGAGCCAAGCATCCTGAAACTCGAAGTCAAGTGGGCCTTAGGAAACATCACTATGACCCAAGCTAGTGGAGGTGATGGAATTCCAGTTGAGCTATTTCAAATCCTGAAAGATGATGCTGTGAAAGTGCTGCACTCAATATGCCAGCAAATTTGGAAAACTCAGCAGTGGCCACAGGCCTGGAAAAGGTCAGTTTTCATTCCAATCACAAAGAAAGACAATGCCAAAGAATGCTCAAACTATCGCACAATTGCACTCATCTCACATGCTAGCAAAGTAATGTTCAAAATTCTTGAAGACAGTCTTCAACAATACATGAACCATGAACTTCCAGGTGTTCAAGCTGGATTTAGAAAAGGCAGAGGAACCAGAGATCAAATTGCCAACATCTGCTGGATCATCAAAAAAGCAAAAGAGTTCCAGAAAAACATCTATTTCTCCTTAATTGACTATGCCAAAGCCTTTGACTGTGTGGATCATAATAAACTGTGGAAAATACTTAAAGAGATAGGAATACCAGACCACTTGACCTGCCTCCTGAGAAATCTGCATGCAGGTCAGGAAGCAACAGTTAGAACTGGACATGAAACAACAGACTGGTTCCAAATAGGGAAAGGAGTACGTCAAGGCTGGATATTGTCACCCTGCTTATTTAACTTATATGTAGAACACATCATGAGACATGCCAGGCTGGATGAAGCACAAGCTGGAATCAAGATTGTTGGGAGAAATATCAATAACCTCAGAAATGCAGATAACACCACACTTACAGCAGAAAGCAAAGAAGAACTAAAGAGCCTCTTGATGAAAGTGAAAGGAGAGTGAAAAATGTGGCTTAAAACTCAACATTCAGAAAACGAAGATCATGGCATCTGGTCCCATCACTTCATGGCAAATAGATGGGGAAACAATGGAAGCAGTGACAGACTTTATCTTTTTAGGCTCCCAAATCACTGCAGATGGTGATTGCAGCCACGAAATTAAAAGATGCTTACTCCTTGGAAGAAAAGTTATGACCAACCTAGACAGCATATTCAAAAGCAGAGACATTACTTTGCCAACAAAGGTCCATTTAATCAAGGCTATGGTTTTTCCAGTAGTCATGTATGGATGTGAGAGTTGGACTATGAAGAAAGCTGAGTGCCAAAGAATTGATGCTTTTGAACTATGGTGTTGGAGAAGACTCTTGAGAGCCCTTTGGACTGCAAGAAGATCCAACCTGTCCATCCTAAAGGAAATGAGTCCTGAATATTCACTGAAAGGACTGATGTTGAAGCTGAAATACCAATACTTTGGCCACTTGATGTGAAGAACTGACTCATTTGAAAAGACCCTGATGTTGGGAAAGACTGAAGGCAGGAGGAGAAGGGGATGACAGAGAATGAGATGGTTGGATGGCCTCACTGACTCAATGGACATGAATTTGAGTAAGCTCTGGGAGCTGGTGATGGCCAAGAAAGCCTGGCACGCTGCAGTCCATGGGGTCACAAAGAGTTGGACACAACTGAGCGACTAAACTGAACTGAATAATAACTCTGAGATAGTAAAAGGAAAAGGAAAATAAAGCTGGTAGAAGAGGAGGAAAAGGAGATACAGATTAGTCTGCAGATGACCACAGCTTCATGTAGAGAAGCTCACTGTGTAGAAGCACTTTGTCTTGGAACAGTCTGTTAGAGGAAGAAAAAGACAGGAATTAATTCAATGGCTCCCTCTGTTGATTGACTTAACTTTTATTGGTCAACCTTTACCCTATAAGACTTTAACATCTATGCATTCCTGATGTTTCAACTGACCACTTCAGACCCAACAAGGAAACAGAATCCCATACCCTACAACATGTTACTTCCTCTAACTCCAGAACTAATGAAAGAAATCAGATCCTTATGATTATGGTGGGACCTGGTGCCATAGCTGCAGCAGCTCATCCCGTTTCAGGAGCAATGCAATCTGTGCTGGAGACTAGCACTCACCTTGGAGGAAACAGAAGCACCCTGCAAAGCCTGTTTATGAAATAGTTGTGACTTCATGTCCATGGTAAGTTTGAGGACCTGGGGAACAGATAGGACCTTGAAGATTTAAGGAGGTTTCCTCAACTTATCCAATGCACCTTCTCCTAGGAATCTTGTTCTCTCAAAGCCCTTGGTGGTATCATAGTTTTCAAATGTCTTTTAGCAATGTTTTTATGTATTGTCCAGAATTTCTGATTGTCAGGGGAAGGTTTAGTCTGTAACCAACTACTCTACATTATTAGGAAAAAAACAAACAAACAAACAAACCTCACTGCTATCTTTTAAAAGGGGCTTCCCGGATAGCTCAGTGGGTAAAGAATCCACCTGCAATGCAGGAGACACAGGAGACATGGATTTGATCCCTGTGTTGGGAAGATTCCCTGGAGGAGGAAATGGCATCCCACTCCAGTATTCTTGCCTGGAAAATTAAGTGGACAGAAGAGCCTGGTGGGCTGCAGTCCAAAGAGTTAGACATGACTGAGCACTATCATGGGTCCTTTAAAGATCTTAATAAAGTTAACTACAGGCACAACTGACACCCAAATATGGCTAAAAAGTGAGTTGACTTTAGCCTCAGAGTAAAACCTGTGGGACACCAAGAAGCCAGGTTCTCATCTGTTAGATGTAAATCACCCCTTATCTCTGTATTGATTTCTCAGGTAAATTCAGCTGATGTTTTCAAAGTCATCTTACCCGGATTTCCTCAGATTAGTCACAGACTATATTACTCATTTAATGGAAATTCCCATCCTCACTAAAGCACTAACCTTGGGCGAGGCCATAAGAGAAGGGTATACAATATGCCAATCGCATCATTTCCAAAGCTGAGGGTTCACAAGTGGTTTGTTACACATTTACTCTGTGTTTGTTACATAGTTACTCTGTGTTACATATTTACTCTGTGTTAATTTTACTGATGCAAAAACTCAGCTCACACTAACATTTGTCTTTCCTTCCTTATCAGACTTATCTCTGATCTTACCTACAGTGTATGATTCAACTCCTTGTGACATACTCTAAAAATTTCAGGGACTTCCCTGGCAGTCTAATGGTTAAGACTGTCCTTCAATGCCAGGGGAGAGATTTGATCCTTGTTGGGGGAGCTAAGATCCTATATGATTCCTGGACAAAAAAACCAAAACATAAAACAGAAGCAATATTGTAACAAATTCAATAAAGACTTAAAAAGAAAAAGAATTTTAGAATTTCCTCACCAGTTGTTCTGAAACACTGCTGACATATATGAACCCTGAAATTTTTAGCCTTGTCCAAGTTAGACCAAAGATTTTGGTTCCTAATGAAACCTTCTTACAGAAATTTACTGTTGTATCTTTCTATACTTTTATGTAATATGGAAAACAGGAAGTATAGTGTAAGGAGCTCTATCAGGAATGTTAAATAAAGGTCTTCTCTTCTACTTGTTTCCTTCTCAGAGTGCCTTAGATGCCTCTCTTTAGAAAATACCACCCTTTGGAGAATGGTAATAGATGCATGCTTAATGATACAAGTCATGGATATCCAAAAATGTTTCATTAGCTTTCTGCAAAAAACAAAACAAACAAACAAAAAAAAACAGCAAGTTTTCTATGAACATTTTAGGATAATAACCTTTCTCTACTTCCTCCCAATCTGTCATTTGTCTCCACCATGGGTCATCCTTGCCCCAGCAATTTGAACGTTTGTGACCAATGGGAAATGGTGATTTTTCCAAAGAGAAGAGGACTTTTCTTCAATTAAGGGAACATGCATGGCTGTGGTTCCCTGCTAATGTATAGGCCCCATCACAGCATCAAGAAATATTTTATCACAAAATTGTGTATGCAGTTAAAAAACTGTGTGCAGTATGATCTCAATTATATGATATGTGTGTCTACAAAATATATATGCATGTATGATGATATACACTAAAGTGTTAACCAATTATGAATCATAGAATTATGGGTATGAGCTAATTTTTTGTGCTTATCTGTGCTGTCATCATTTTACTTACTGGGCATATAATTTTTTTCAAAAAGCTTAAAAAAAACTGCTTTTGCCAGATGTTGTGTTCTCCCAAGTAAAATACACATCCTATGCTATTCTAGGCAATAAGTCAATAAACAGACATGAAATGCATAGAATAGGACTTAGCACATAGTCTGTTCTCAATAAAGATTAGTTATTATGCATACTACATAGGACATTAAATTCAGCTTTTTTGTTAACTGCAATTTTAAAATATCTGTGTGCTGCGTGCTAAGTTGCTTCAGTCATGTTCGACTCTTTGCGATCCTATGGACTACAGCCCACCAGGCTCCTCTGTCCAAGGGATTCTCCAGGCAAGAATACTGGAGTGGGTTGCCATTTCCTTCTTCAGGGGATCTTCCTGACCCAGGGATCAAACCCACCTCTCTGTGTCTCCTGCATTGGCAGGTGGATCCTTTACCACCAACGCCACCTGGGAAGGCCCCCCAAAATTTACAGTTAAGCTTTAAAAAATACCTTTTCAGTCATGATAACATTCAATTTAAGAAATTTTCATTCATTAATTTATTTTTTTTTGTCTATGCTGGGTCTTCATTGCTGTGTGTGGGCTACTCTCTAGTATGATGCACAGACTTCTTATTGCAGTGGCTTCTCTTGCTGTGAAGCATGGGTTCTAGCATGCAGGCATCTATAGTTGAGGCTCACGGGCTCCAGAGCTTGGGCTCAGTAGTTGTGGCACAAGGGCTTAGTTGCTCCACACCATGTGGAAACTTACTGGACCAGGGATTGAACCCGTGTTCTCTGCATTGGCAGCTGGATTCTAAACCATATGTCATTTAAATTTTAACATAAACCAGTGAGAGAAGCAGGAGAGCATTCAGTAATATGTGATCAAGTAAGCACTAGAGTATCAAAATTGACTAATCAATTTAGTTCAGAATTTTAAAAAGTAAATGCTAAATAAAAGTAATTTTGTTTACAAAAAGTACAAATAAAAAATCTATATTCAAAGGCAAGGGTCTTAAAAGAGTATATGGATCTATTAAAGGAACCACATAATTTACTAAAAGTGCTTGCCTCCTTTTTTAATATGATACATAACTGAAACAGAGCAAAAAGACTTATAATGACTACTAGGCAGAAGATTGTAAGGGATTCGAAGTCAATAACTCTTTAGCTATGGGTGCTGCCCCTCATTAGCTAAGGTTATAATCTGGGTAGAAAAGAATGAAAAATCATTTGGAAAGAAAAATGATGAGCAAGAGAAGCATAAAAGAGGAAAAAGAGGGAAGGAATGGAAAGGAGAGGAAAAAGAGAATATTATAGAGCTTAACTGGAGGAAAGAAAAAAAGGAATGATGAAGCAAATAATTGGAAGCGTGGCATCTATGAAGACCAACTAATGCTACATATGCCAGGCCTCCTGCTAAGTGTTTTTCCAGAACTATCTCATTTAGTTTTTACATCAGCCCTCTGAAATTGGTATTCTATTGTCCATATTTAACAGATGGGGCTTCTTGGGTGGCTCAGAATAAAGAACCCACATGCCAGTGCAGAAGATGTGGGTTTGATCCCTGGGTAGGGAAGATCCCATGGAAAAGGAAACGGTAGCCCACTCCAATATTCTTATCTGGGAAATTCCATGGGCAGAGGAGCTGGTGGGCTGCAGGCCAGGGGGTCGCAAAGAGTGAGGCATGACTTAGAGACTAAACAACAACAACAACAACAACAATTTAACAGATGAGAAAACTAAGATTTTCAGGGTTTAAGTGATTTTCCCCCCAGATAAAATATTACATCTTTTTCATGAGATATATCCTATCTCTTTGAGCCTCACTTTAGCCTGATTTATCTTCTTAGGGTGTGATGTCCCATCTTCCCATATTATAAAATAAATGAGCAGAATATCTGCTGTTTGTTTTACATCTTCTATATTGACATTATTTTCTATAATCCTCTAAATCAAGTAGGCTTAATGAGGCTTTCAATAATTTAATATGAGGAGGCATGGCAAGATCTAACAATAATACCATGTTCCTATTTTCCCAACTATAATTTGTCATTAATTCTAAGACATTGTATAATATTTTCAAATTTATTACACATAAAATTTTACTAAAGCATAAAGAGAAAATCATAGAATACTTTTTTGAAAAGCATCAAATAAAACAAAATTATGTTTTGGCCCCAGAATTCTAATGTCGTCACTATAAGGGCCAGACCTCTATATTGCTGCTCACTTAATAAGGAGATTTCCTATTAACAGCTGAATGGGAAAACTGTCTGATGTTAAATTTTATACTTCCCTCAATATTTGGATAAAAGGGTTCTGGATTGATAGAGAGTCCAGATGTAAGTTATAGCTTGTGCCCTGTCAGTTGTGCAATCTTTGACCTAGTCCCTAACTTCTCAGGGTCTTAGTTTTCTTTTTCTGTATAATTGTATTTATTTATTTATTTTTGGCTGTCCTGGGTCTTCACTGATACAAGGGTTTTTCCTATACTTGCAGCAAGGGGAGGCTCCTCTCTTGTGCGTGGGCTTCTCACTGTGATGGCTTCGCTTGTCGTAAAGCACGGGCTCTAGACCACGCGGCTTCAGACTCTACAGCACAGGCGCAGTAATCGTGGTGCACAGGCTCAGTTGCTCTGCAGCATGTGGGAGCCTCCTGGTCGTTGTTCACATGATGTACTCTGCACAGAAATTAAATAAGCAAGGTGACAGTATACAGCCTTGACATACTCCTTTCCCAATTTGGAACCAGTCTATTGTTCCATGTCCAATTCCAACTGTTGTTTCTTGACCCAAATATAGGTTTCTCAGGAGACAGGTAAGGTGGTCTGGTATTCCACCTCTGAGAATTTTCCAGTTTGTTGTGATCAACACAGTCAAAGGCTTTAGCATAGTCAATGAAACAGAAGTAGATGTTTCCTGAAATTCTTTTGCTTTCTCCATGATCCAGTGAATGTTGGCAATTTGATCTCTGGTTCTTCTGTTTTTTGTAAGCCCAGCTTGTACATCTAGAAGTTCTCAATTCACATACTGCTGAAGCCTAGTTTGAAGGATTTTGAGCATTACCTTGCTAGCTTGTGAAATGAGCACAATTATACAGTAGTTTGAACATTCTTTGGCATTGCCCTTTTTTGGGGATTAGAATGCAAACGGGCCTTTCCCAGTCCTGTGGCCACTGCTGAGTTTTCCAAATTTGCTGACATATTGAGTGCAGCACTTTCACAGCATTATCTTTTAGAATTGTAAATAGCTCAGCTCAAATTCCATCACTACCTTTGTTTGTAATAATGCTTCCTAAGGCCCACTTGACTTTGCACTCCAGGATGTCTGGCTCTAGGTGAGTGACCACACCATTGTGGTCATCCAAGACTGGGATCGTCCCAGATCAGGGATCAAACCCGTGTCTCCTGCATTGGCAGATGGATTCTTCACCACCTAGCCACCAGGGAGGCCCAAAGGTCTTACTTTTCTGTTCTGTAAAATAAAGGTTTAGGCAATATGTTTGGGAAAATCCTATGAATGTTTAGCTTGTTAAAAAAAAACAAGGCAGGGAGCTCTCTTGTGATTAGAATTAGAATAAGAAGAACTCAGAAAGTAATACTTTAATGTCTCTGATACTTTGTTAACATTTTTTCATGTATTTAATCATGACTGTTGACTTCTATTTGGTGCCATAAATGAAGAAGGACTTCCCTGCTGGCTCCGTGGTAAAGAATCTGCCTACAATGCAGGAGATGTGGGTTTGGCCCCTGGGTCAGGAAGATCCCCTGGAGGAGGAAATGGCAACCTACTCCAATATTCTTGCCTGGAAGATTCCATGGACAGAGAAGCCTGGCAGGCTACAGTCCATGGGGTTGAAAAGAGTCGGACATGACTGAGTGACTGAACACACATAAATCAGGATAACAGAGGCACTATACTCTTAAACATTGGTTTTAATGATATTTTTTTTGGAAATGTCTCTTCAGGGAAGGGAAACAAAAGCAGAAATAGACAAGTGATACCACATCACACTAAAAGCTCTTGCACAGTAAAGGAAGCTATCAATAAAACAAAAAGGCCACCTGCTGAATGAGAGGATATTTGCAAACAGTCTATCTGAGAAGGGTTTAATATATCCAAAACATACAAAGAAGTGATACAACTCAACATAAAAAAAAGAAACATGATTCAAAAATAGGAGGATCTGAATAGACATATTTACAAAGAAGACATACAGGTGGCCAATGGACACAGGAAAAGATGCTCACATTCACTAATGATTAGGGAAATGTAAATCAAAAGCACTGTGAGATATCACCTCAGACCTGTTAGAATGGCTATTATCAAAGAGACACCAAATAACAAGTGTTGGCAAGGATATGGAGAAAAGAGAATCCCCATACACTGTTGCTGAGAATATAAATTGGTGCTACTATGTAAAACAATATGGGGGGATTCCTCAAAAAATTAAAAAGAGAAGTACCATGTGAGCAAGCAATTCTACTCCTCAGTATTTATCCAAAGAAAAGAAAAACAGTAACTCAAGAAGATATATGTATCCCTGTGCTCATTGCAGCATTATTTACAATAGCCAAGATATGCAACCAAATAGATAAATGAATCAAGAAGTTGTGGTATATATATATACACACACAAAAAAAATAATAGTATTAAACCGTAAGAAGAATGAAACCTTGCTGTTTGCAGAAACATGGTTGGACCTAGAGGGAATTATGCTAAGTGAAATAAGCCAGACAGAATCCTCATGATTTCACTTACATGTTGAACCTAAAAACAAAGCAAATGAACAAACATAACAAAATAGAAACAGAGTAATAGATTAGAGGAGTAAGAGGTGATTGCCAGAGGGTAGTGGAGGTGTGTGAAGTTAAGAAATAGATAAGGGAGATTAATATGTACAAACTTCCAGTTGCAAAATAAATGAGTCACAGGTATGAATTGTGCAATGTGGGAAATACAGTCAATAATTATGTAATAACTTTGAATGGTGACAAATGAGAACTAGTCTCATCAAGGTGATCATTTTAAAATGTGTAGAATTATTGAATTAGGAACTGATTATATATCAGGAACTAGCATCATATTGTAGGTCAATTATACTTCAAAAATAGACAAACAGAAAAAAGATCATAGTTTTGGTTACAGGGGATGGGGGAGGTTGGATAAAGGCAGTCAGAATTTCTGGTTTTAAATAAGTGCTAAGGATGTAACATACAGCATAATCAATATAAGTAACACTGCTGTTAAGTATGCAAGCTGAGAGTAAATCCTAAAAGTTCTTATCACAAAGAAAAATTTTTTCTATTTCTTTAATTTTGTATCTATATGATATAATGTTGTTTTTCAGTTGTTCAGTCATGTTCTGACTCTTTGCAACCCCATGGATTGCAGCATACCAGGCCTCCCTATCCCTCACCATCTCCTGAAATTTGCCCAAGTTTATGTCTATTGCATCAGTGATGCCATCCAGCCACCACATTTCATATGTGATATAATAGATGCTCACTAAACTAATGATAGTAATTTCACAATGTATGTAAATCAGATCATCATGCTGTACACCTTAAACTCACAGAGCACTGTGTTAATTATAGTTCAATAAAACTGGAAGAAAAAAATAAGACATATTACTGGTAGGTGATAACGCTAAACCTAAAAAAAATAATAAGCCACCAATTTAGTGAATGCTAATACCAATTTGGTGAATGCCATTCACCTTTATCATTTTGTAATAATTTGGTTAAGATATGCCACAGCCAATGGTTTGGTCAAAGCTGAGATAATTGCATGCATTTTACTGATACACATAGTAGGTAGCGATCAGTGTTGACACCCAGTTAAAGAGTGTCACAGGGGCATGGAGGAAGAGGGGAAATAATTACTCAATAGCCCTTGGAAGCCATCCTCAATTAAGGTCAAATCGCACTAATAAATCACAACATTAAGATTGTATAGCTTACTATTTATGATACTTTTTCTCAGTTGAAAGATTTCAAAATCTTCAAAAGTGGAAACCTTGAGAATTACAATTGTAAGTAGCTATATTTTTCAAATCACTTAGTGTGTATTTGGCTTCAAGCAATACATACACTACTTAAAGTGGCTTAAAAATAAAAATATGTTGCTTTACATTCAAGAAGTCTGAAGGGAAATGTTCCCAGATTTCTTAAAGCAGCTCAACAATTGCATTAAGTGGCAAACTCTACAACCACCAGCCCTGGTCATTGGCTCAATGCCTTCATGCTTACATAATGGCCTCCCGTGTTCCAGGCATCACAGGTCCATATGACAATATTTGGACCGCAAAACGATTATTTCTCCCATATGTCTTTTTTATTTTATTTTTTTTTTACAGAGGAAATTCTTCCCTAGACTCCTTATTTTCCACTGGCCAGAAACGAATCTCCTACTAGTTCCCCAGCTGCAAGGGGTTTTCCTTGCAAAGCAGCACCTGCCTTTTCCAGGGCAAAAGGCAATACACACTCACTCTTCCGTGTTGGTATGTGTCCTCCCAAGCATGTCTTTCTTGTGGAGTTTTAATCTACTTTGTTTAAATCATATTGAATATCAGGTTTTGCAACCTGTCTTTATATTTTACCGTAAGCATTTGTTCCACAGTAATAGTCTTTGGAGATTTATTTTAAATGATGACATGATATTCCATGCAAAAAGAGTACATCCTAACTAATGTATAATAAGCAGCATTCTTTTTATTTTTGGAAATCATACTGGGTAAAAAGCACTATATACCAGAAGATTTACACAAGTACCTCTAATCCTTAGAACAATCCTGCAAGGAAGCTATCATCATTCCAAAATAGGAAACCAACTCAGAGTTTAAAACTTACTGGCCAAAGGCGATTCAGCTCTATTTAAATAGAATTAAAGCTACAATGTATCATCTTGCTTTTAGTAAACCATCAGCAGGTATTCAATTCCTGTCAGTAGTTACACTGAACTTACTCTGACATCCTGTGTTTCACAATTCTTGGTAAGGCTTACTCTGATGCTTCATCCTTCATAATTCTTTAACAGTACTTCCTACAGTTGCCCTGACAGTTCATCTAGCACATACAATTAGTCATATTCTTCAACATTCTTAAAGTTAAGTTCAGTCTCTTATAGTACCAATAATAAAAATTCCTGGTTTGATTCTGTGTAGCAAAGTAAATTTCCTTATCCAATATACAATTCTGTGAACAAGATATGCAGATGCTTGTAGAGCAATATAGACAAAAGTATGTAAAGTAAGATTAACAAGTAAAGTTTATATTAATACGTCTATATATGTGGGTACTTCGTATAAAAGGCTTGGTCCATATCCCCAAACAGGTGACAGTGTTTTTCTTCTGAAAACACTATAAACAGCGTCTGGAGGTGTCAGTCATTTAAAGGGAATACCTAAATAAAAAAGGAAAAATAAGGAGTGGGGAAAGCAGGGAAAGAAAGAAGGAAGAAATGTGTATATAGGGCTGCTGCTGCTAAGTCACTTTGGTCGTGTCCAACTCCGTGCGACCCCATAGACGGCAGCCCACCAGGCCCTGCCGTCCCTGGGATTCAACAGAAGGGAAAAGCCAACATTGCCATAATTATTGTCAATTTTGCTGTGACAATGAATTCTAGAGCAGACTGGAAAACAGCACAGGGCAAATGTTTCTGGCCAACCAACAGGACTAGCAGAGATTAACCCAAATTCAACTTTGTCACTGGTTGCATCACTGCAGTTTACCTTCTCTGAGTATACACCCTCCTCCCCTCCCATCCAGGCACTTGAACTCTGCATCACAACATACTCCCTGTGCAGTTTCGGGCACTTTGCATGATTTGACTTATTTCCCTAGGACATACACCAGGGGCTTTCCCGTATACCACCGCCTTTCAATGTTCAGGTCCTGCCTCCATGTGCTTCCCCTCCCCACTTGCCATTTTGGCTTTTGGTGAGGGTGGTTCCAGGACAAAGTTGACAGAAACAAGTTTCTTCTGGACTCCACACAGCAGAGCCAAATAGGAAATGATACTGGCAGCTTCACCTGTGAGGCCAGACACTGAAAAGCAGACGGGAACGCAGTCCCTTAGAGGAACTCACAGATCCACCCATGCGAGGAGCTGCCCATGAGAACGGGGTCCTTTGTCCGAAGGACACAGCTCTGGGAGCTGCCTCAGTCCTTGAGGGTTTGCTTGCAAACATAGCTCTCTGTCCCGCCACCCCAGAGATTAGGCGCTTATTTACTGCAGGCACCTGGAGTTCTGTGCAAATTTCTCACGCACAGGGAAATGTTATCTGGTGTAAGAAATAATAACAGGGTGCCATTCCCATGTTCTCAAGATTTCTTGTGACTTTTTGTAAGATGTATAGGTCAACCAAGAAAAAATGTCAACTGTCTTGTCTTTCTCACGCTCTTCTGTATAAATATAAGATGCTGAATAAAGTTGGTGTCAGACTGCGTCCCTTCGTGGAGACGTGTCTGAACCTCTCGACCCCATCTTTGTTGTAGTCTCTTGCTTTAGTTTCTTTCTTAGCCCCGCTGTGCACGTTCTCAGGACCTGATCGACTTTGCCGGCTGGCACCGGCACACCCAGCCACCCTGCTTTGCCCTCTGGCCTAGTTCCCCAGGCTGCTTCAGGGTGAGTGAATCAAAAAGTTCTTCTCAGTTTGTCTGATAACGTATTGAATTAGGCTTCCTGGTGGTTTTTTTGCTCTATCCTAGTGGGATTTCTTTGGAAGGAATGATGCTAAAGCTGAAACTCCGGTACTTTGGCCACCTCACGCGAAGAATTGACTCATTGGAAAAGACTCTGATGCTGGGAGGGATTGGGGGCAGGAGGAGAAGGGGACGACAGAGGATGAGATGGCTGGATGGCATCACTGACTGGATGGACGTGAGTCTCAGTGGACTCCGGGAGTTGGTGATGGACAGGGAGGCCTGGCGTGCTGCGATTCATGGGGTCGCAAAGAGTCGGACAAGACCGAGTGACTGAACTGAACTGAACTGAGTGTAAGCCTCTGGGAGGGAGAAAGAAATTCACGAATTTGCTGTGGTTTGATCTATGTAACTAACCAAGAAAAGTTTTGGTTTTATCTTTTCTTCATTCTAGATTACCAGTGTGGTTACTTAGTATCTTGTTAATAATCCAGTGCTACAGATTTAGCATTACTTGAGAGAAAAAAATGATGACTGAATGAAGACATGAAAAATATATCTTATTGATATGCATATTGATTAATAAGTAAATTTTATAAATTTATTAAAAGATAGACTTTTGATAAATATAGATCTGGTTTTCATTCCACCTTCTATATGTCCTAGCAGAGTGGCTTAGGACTAGTTGGCTAACTCCTTCAAGCATCATTCAATTTCTTCATCATTGAAATGAAGGCTATGGTTCCTACCTCAGAGGGATGTTATGTTTGATAAGAAAGGATGTCTATGAAGTGTAAGACATAGAGTGATCAAGCAGAAATACTAGTTCACTTTCCTCTCTCTTTAACCAATCATCCCCAAGAGAATATAGATGTTTTTTAAGTTTTTGAAATAATAAACAAATGCATTGCAGCATTAAAACAAATGCATTTTGAGCATAAAACCCTCAAAAAGTTTATAAACTAGTTGGGGACTTTAATGCTAGTTCACATAGAACAATAAAAGAATGTTACAGACTCATAATTTGATTACATGATTGTGTATTTCTGGTTATAAAAATATGATTGTTAAGAAAAAAATGAAGTAAAAATGGACTAGAGTTTTCTGTTAGGCAGGCCTTCTCCTAGAATTTTCTAGGTATTCTGGGGAGTAAGAAATAGATCTGGCGTGAGGTTAATTATGTAAAAATAGTAATTATATTTTTCTATTTAAAAAATGACTAACATATACCTGATGACACTTTTAGGGGTGTTCCAGACAAAGTCCTACTAATCCTCTGAGAACTAGTCCAAAGTCTCTTTCAAAAACAAAAATTCTTTTAAGAGCTCATATTAGAATTAACCTTTCCATAAAACTCTCTTATAAATCCCTAACACTTTGTTGCCACTTTATACCTATCATGGTGATTACAAAAGTATTTCACATGGCCAAATTTCCCCAGGCTTATTCACATTCAATAAAAGAACCATCAAAAATGTATGACATAAGAATTCCCAACCTCCTTCCTGCTCCTGCTTATCGAAGAGGTAGATACTGTATCAAATACCAAGAATGACTTGAAAATACAAATTCCCCATTTGAAATTCCACATGGAATCAAAACTCCATAGGAAAAACTTCAAACCTAGACTTTTCATCTTGTGTCTTACCTTTAGAAGCAGTTGATGAAACACATTTGCAATTTTTAAAGTATTTTCAAATGACTCATGAATCATGTTCCTTCTTGGCTATCTAATACAAATCCAGGGTGTTATTTACCATCTCTGTGGAAACTATTCTTCTGTCTCTCTCTGGCCGATTCTTTTGCCACGTACTAAGGGATTTTATGATGCTTTTCCTCTCAAGAATCAGACAAAGTAATAAGTATACAGAAAGAACTGAAAATATCTGGATAAAAAACAAATAAGCTCAGTCAAAATTAAGGAGAAGAATAAAAGAATTTACATATCCTTCCTCTACTATGTGCCAGACACTGTTCAAAACATTTTCTAATTAACTCATTTAATCCTTACAACAGACCTATGGGATAGATATAAGTGTCTTCACTTTGAAGATGAAAAAAATGAAGTGAGAGAGATGAATTCACTTAGCCAATGTCAAAGAGCTGGTGAAAAAAAAAATGTAAAATAAAATTCCTTTATTTAAAGAATTGGCTCACACAATTACTCAGGCTGGTAAATCCAAAACCTATAGGTTGAAACTGGCAGGCTGAAGACCCAAAAAAGAACCCATGTACCAGTTCAAGAACAAAGGCCTTCTAAGGCTGGTAGAACCCCGTCTAGATCTGAGGAGTTCAGTCTTTTCTTTTCAGGCCTTTAGCTGATTGCATGAGGCCCACTCACACTACAGACGGCAATCTGCCTTACTCAAAGTCAGCCACTTTAAATGTTAATCTGATTGAAAGACACCCTCACAAAAACATCCAGAATAATGTCTGCCTACATCTACATATCTGGGCACCATGGCCTACACAAGTTGACATGAAGTTGGCCATCATTACATATATACTTTTTCATAAAAGAAGATATTTTGATGGTACCTTGGGGATCATGAGTTGGAATATTTGAAGTTCCTGCTTAAGGGCTAAATATATACAAGACATTGGGCCAAATTCTGTACTGACCACTGAACATAACTGAAAATTTGGTATCATAAATAAATCTTGACTATTATTAATAGCTTCACTTGCAATTAGCCTCTTCCTCCTAAAACCTGAGGGTAAACCCAACAAAAAAAGAGATTCATCAAGATTTTCAAATAAAATGACGTGTTTCTGCATATAAGTATTCCATCTATCTGAGAGAATTAGAAATGGCTCTACAGCCTACCCAAGTCTGAGCTGGAAATAGGGCAAACTTGGACAAAGCATTCAGACTTCTTTGTTTTCCAAAAGGACAATGACTAGAACCGTCTTTCCCCACCTCCTGCCTGAAACACACACACACACAAGTTATGCACAGCGATTTAAAATTAAATTTAAACAAGTTAAAATTAAAGTGGTGTGATTTCTTCCAGAATGTTATAGGTAGCCCTGGTGATAAATTATCTAAAGCAGGGGATATATCAGACAGTCCACTGGGATGCAGGTAGCAAATATCAGAACCTATTAAATCTCTAATGAGAATGAGTATATAGTTTTTAGTTTAAAATAAATATCTAAACAATAGTCATATCTACATTTGTCCTTGGGATAATCTACCAATCGTTTGTCACATACAGTATTAAAGGGGACCTAAGGAAGGAGTGAGGAGAAGGCAATGGCACCCCACTCCAGTACTCTTGCCTGGAAAATCCCATGGATGGAGGAGCCTGGTAGGCTGCAGTCCATGGGGTCGCTGAGGGTCGGACACAACTGAGCGACTTCACTTTCACTCTTCACTTTCATGCATTGGAGAAGGAAATGGCAACCCACTCCAGTGTTCTTGCCTGGAGAATCCCAGGGACGGGGGAGCCTGCCGTCTATGGGGTCGCACAGAGTCGGACACGACTGAAGTGACTCAGCAGCAGCAAGGAAGGAGTGAAAGGTGTAGAAGGCCAAGGGGTTGACAATGGCACTCTTCTTTGTTGGTTTCCTGTGTATGGTAGACCACATGTACCTGGTTCAGTGGATTTATATATCCTGGTTCTAATTTCAAACTAACACTCACAAAATGAACAGATGACTGAAAAAAACATATCCTGGCAACTAGGTGAAAGGGTGAATAATGCATACACAAATGAACAATGAGAAAACTGTAGAGATGACACTCATTTGCAAAACAAACTTGTCGGGCACATTATCAAAATATATTGAAATATCAGTTTAGCATTATGTTGTATGATTAGCATTATGCTGTATGGTTAACATAAGGACTACTATTTTTAAACTATTTCATTTTTATTTCATTGTATCAATTTATTGCAAAAGTGGCCACAAATTGTATCCATTCTGTATGCATGTTCCTTTGCAATATGGCTACAGTTACTCCCATGAAGAAGGAAAGTCTATTCTTCTATCCATTGAATCTACACTGCAGAAATAATTACACAAGGAGAGACTTAAAAAGTGGTTGTCCACTGGGGATTGTTCCCTTGCTGCTCTTTGGAACCATGAGGCCCCTGCATGTAAATAAGTCTAAGTTAGCCTGGTGGATGATGAGGTGTGGCCTAGTCCCCATAGGAGAGCCAGCTAACTTAACTTAACTGTGAAAAGTTGAGAGGTGGAGCGTCTAAGAATTTTAAGGCTGCTATCCCACAACACACTGACACACCCACGTAATTCGACTTCTAAAGAATTGTGGATGTGGCTTTCCTTACACTGAATAGACTCCAGTCAGATTCAGAGACAAACCACAAAGTTTTAAGAGTTGTACTAATGAACCATGTACTTGGGTCAAAGAAATTAGATTGCTCAAATTACAAAATATGAGTCTTATAGTAAAGGAACAAAGTCTCAGAAGACAGCCAAGAGCTTAGAAGATAGAGCTAAGAGACTTGGAGGACAATGACGCAGGGAGATGAAACTAGACTTAATCCAGAAATATTTCCCACCCCCAGAATGGGCAGACCTAGTAACAAATGTCCTATTGGATCTCAGAATTGCTGTAAACCAACAGCTGCTATGTGTTTCAGATACCTCCCCTTCGTGATAGCAGTGTTTCCTGTCCGATTCTGTCTGCCCAATCATGTATATTACTGGGTGTACTGACAAGCAATGTATGATCTAGAAAGCCACAAGCTCTGAGGAGGCTCATCTGATCTGATTTAGATCACAAGATTCCACACTAGCCTGATGCCATAGTGAGACGAGATTTGGGGGATCTTACACGTGGATGAAATGGTAATTTTTTCTGAAGGATAGACTGCTAGATTGTAAAAGTGGCTATAATACATCGTAGCTTCTTCCACCAGGAGATGTCTATTTTTCCACCCTTTGAATCCAGACAGATATTATGACTCATTTCACCATTCATGTGCAACAAAATTGATACCACACCAATATAAGGCACCTTTCATTTCATAAACAAAATGAAAAGACAACCTACAGAAGAGGAGAAAATATTTGCAAATGATGTGACCAACAAGGGCTTAACATCTAAAACAGACAACTCATAAAACTCAACAACAAAGAAATTTAAAACAAAGTTAAAAATTGGGCAGATGGCCAAAATAGACATTTCTCCAAAGAAGACATACACTCTGGGCATGTATCTGGAAAAGATGAAAACTAATTTCGAAAGATACATGCACCCTGATGTTCATAGCAGCACTATTTACAATAGCTGAGACACGGAGACAACCCAAATGCCCATCAATAAACAACCAGTTTAAGAAGATGTGATACATACACACACACACACACACAATGGACTATTACTCAGCCATAAAAAGAAATGAAATATTGCCATTTGTTACAACATGAATGGACCTAGAGATTATTATGGGATTTCTTTGGAAAGAATGATGCTGAAGCTGAAACTCCAGTACTTTGGCCACCTCATGTGAAGAGTTGACTCATTGGAAAAGACTCTGATGCTGGGAGGGATTATGGGCAGGAGGAGAAGGGGACGACAGAGGATGAGATGGCTGGATGGCATCACCGACTCAATGGACGTGTCTGGGTGAACTCCAGGAGATGGTGATGAACAGGGAGGCCTGGCGTGCTGCGATTCATGGGGTCGCAAAGAGTCGGACACGACTGAGCGACTGAACTGAACTGAACTGAAGTGAAGTAAGTCAGACAAAGATATATGATATTACTTACACGTAATCTAAAAGATAATACAAATGAATATGTATATAAACAGAAACAAACTCACAGGCATAGAAAACAAACTTATGGTTACCAAAGGAGAAAGGGAGAAGGAAGGGGAAAATTAGGAATGTGTGATTAATAGATACAAACTATGATATATCATTTAGGTAAACAACAACGATTTACTGTACAGCCCAAGGAACTATATTCAATATCTTATAACAATCTATAATGGAAAATAATCTGAAAAATCTATATGTATATATAATTGAGTCACTTTTTTGTACACTCCAAATTAATACAATATTGTAAATCAACTATACTTCGATTAAAACAAAAACAATGTAAGCTTTTAAAAGTGTTTTATGTATTTTAATTGGAGGAAATTGCTTTATAATGTCATGTTGCTTTCTGCCATACATCAGCATGAATCAGCCATACATATGTCCCCTCCTTGAACTTCCCTCCCACCTTCCACCCCATCCCACCCCTCTAGATTGTCACAGTGCAACACGTTGAGCTCCTTGTTTTATACAGAAACTTCCCATTAGCTATCTGTTTTACATATGGTAAAGGCTATATTTCAATGCTACTCTCTCAATTCATCCCACCCTCTCCTGCCCCTACTGTGTCCATAAGTGTGTTCTCTATGTCTGCATCTCTATTCCTGCCTTGCAGATAGGTTCCTCAGTACCATTTTTCTAGATTCCATATATATGAATTGATATATGATATTTGAAAAACAATTTAAACTTTATGAAATAAAGCATAAGATATATTTCATGTTTCTCTGAGATGTCAAGGAAACTAAGGTATCCATAAGAACCAATATCAGAGTAAAAGTAAAAATGGGCTTCCCTGATAGCTCAGTTGGTAAAGAATCCACTTACAATGCAGGATACCCTGGTTCGATTCCTGGGTTGGGAAGATCCGCTAGAGAAGGGATAGGCTACCCACCCCAGTATTCTTGGGCTTCCCTTGTGGCTCAGTTGGTAAAGAATCCGCCTGCAATGCAGGAGACCTGGGTTCTATTCCTGGGTTGGGAAGATCCCCTGTAGGAGGGAAAAGCTACCCACTCCAGTATTCTGGCCTAGCAAATTTCATGGACTGTATAGTCTATGGGGTCACAAAGAGTCAGACACACCTGAGTGACTTTCAGAAAGTAAAAGTGGAAAACCTAAGTGGTAATCAAGAACAAAACCTAGCATTGTTCTGAGGCTATCTCCAGAAACCCTGGTGGCTTTGAGTTTCAGTTTTCATGTCTGGTTAATTCTGGTGACAGATAACAATGCTCAGGGACCTCTGAGACTGAGAGTTTAGTTGGATCACACCCTGCATTGCCTAGGCCCTGTGGACAAATAATGGCCCTCCAAAGATGTCCATGCCACTATCTCCTAAACCTGTGAGTAAATTGTTACATGGCAAACGGGAACGAAGGATGCAGCAGGAATTAAAATTGCTAATCTACTTGAAGGTAGATTATCCCAGCTTATCCAGTGGATCCAGTGTAATCACAGAGCCTTTTAAATGTGGAAGAGGGAGACAGAAGTTGGAGTCAGAAAGAGATTTGAAGATGCTATACTGCTGACTTCAAAGACAGAGGAAAGGGCTATGACTCAAGGAATGTCTATGGCCTCTAAAAGCTGGAAGAGGCAAGAAAACAGATTCTCTCTCACAGACAGAAGCAGTGTAGCCCTGCTGATATCTTGAGTTTACCTTGATGAAACTCCAGATTTCTGACCTCCAGAACTGTGATTTTTTAAACCATGAAGTTGGTAATTATTTGTTACAACAGCAACAGAAAAGTAATGCAAACCCTAAAGGGATAATATATTTCCAGAACATTTTCAAACAAGATTAAACATTTTCAAAATAGGATTGCTGTGGGGAAATTATGCCTATGGAGATGACTGAATAATTTCTATAATAAATGTTAAAAATGAAACACCAACATATTCAACCCACTCAGGAATTTAACAAACAGACTCTTAACTTATTGAATTGGATTTAATCAAATGAAAGGTGTTATTTGCCTCTGGGAAAATCAAAGCAAGTTTCTTCAAAAATTATATTTACTGAAAAAGAAAGAGCTGCATCACCATAAGCCTGAAACATGAAAATGACTTCAGTCCTTCTGCTGATTTCAAAGCCATAAGTAGAAATAGATGCCCTTGTCTGAAGTCGTTTCCATCCTAGTCTTTCATCTGCCCTAAGCGGAAGAAGTGGGTTTTATAAGTGAAGTACAGTGGTACCTTGCTGTCTGAGGGGGATTGGCTCTAAGAGCCCAGAAGATACCGGATCTGCAGATGTTCAAGTCCTTTATATAAGACAGTCTATGATAGCCCTCTGTATAGGCAGGTGCAGAGGACCCACTAACAATGATTCTAATTTCATGGCATTCAAAATATGAATCATGAGGGTTATTTTGGGGCACACTGTACATATAGGAAATGCAACAGACCCAAAAGCTGCCAGAGTGAGAGCCCAGTACTGCTTCTGTCTCTTTTTCTTAAGGGCTACTGCTTCCAGGTGAGAAATCTTTTCATCTCCTTTAAACTCCACAGGGATTTGCTACTACAGCAGTAACCTCAGAGTTTAATATTTTCCTTTCAGAGTTCTGTCCTGTGTTTTAGAACAGTTTTGCTAAAGAAAAGCTTTTATGGTGGGTGTGTGTAGTTACTTCAAAAACATTTGAAGCAAAGATAAATTAACTGACTGGGTTGAAAGGGATTCAGTGTTGGGGAGAAAGGAGCTAAAGATAGGATGCAACCAAGAGAACATAATATTGGCTTTATCCAAAGCTAAGAAACAGCAAATTGTATTCCTCCTTAATGCCCTTACCCTTCACTTCTATCCTTTGCTAAGTACTCAGGAACTAATACTGAGCCCTGGCAGCCTTATATCCTGCACAGCTAATCTGCAGAACCCTATCGGAGTGTAGTTTCTTTTTAACATCCTCACATCTCATCAAGACTCAACTGTTATGATTTTTTCATTCTCCTGCTTCCATGCTAGCTCTTACCAGGAAGGAGCTCACAAACTAACATGTGTGCAATAGTGCACATACAAGATTCTGGTATTTTCCTTCCCACACAGAAGTGGGTGATGCCTCGGACTACTCAGTTTATCTCCTCCAGGAATCCATCCACCCAGGGAGTATCTTTTCTGTCCTTGTCAAATCAGTTTATGGAATTGACGTTGAAAGGTGGCAATAAAGGTAGAACCTGAACTATGGGAGGAGAAAGAAAAGGTATTATCTTCAAAATAAAGACAGAAAACAATTTTGGAAATTTAGAGTAAATGGAAAGTGCTAGAATGGTGCAGGTACCAGATAAGTGGGGAAAAGGTAAGAGAGTTATTATTGGGGAGGGTTAAAAAAATCAACCTTAATGCATTTCTAAACGCATGAAAATTAAAACCCAACTCCATTTTTACACCTAATGAATATTTGATCTGTACTTTTACGAATAAGACTATACATAGACTGGTATGTGTGTGTGCTCAGTCGCTCAGTCGTGTCCAGCCCTTTGCAACCCAATGGACTGTAGCTCTGCATAAGCTGTTTGTATATTTTGGAGACTGAGCCTTTGTCAGCTACTTTGTTTGCAATTATTTTCTCCCATTCTGAGAGTTGTCTTTTCATCTTGTTTGTAGTTTGCTTTGCTGTGCAAAAGCTTTTAAATTTAATTAGGTCCTATTTGTTTATTTTTGCTTTTATTTCCATTACAATAGGAGGTGGGTCAAAGAGGATCTTGCTATGATTTAAGCCAAACAGTATTCTACTTATGTTTTCCTCTGTTTAATAGTTTCTGGCCTTACATTTGAGTCTTTAATCCATTTTGAATTTATTTTTGTGTATGGTGTTAGGAAGTGTCCTAATTACATTCTCTTACACATAGCTGTCCTTTTCCCAGCACCACTTACTGAAGAGGCTTTTTGCCATTGTGTATTCTTAACTCCTTTGTCAAAGATAAGGTGACTATAGGTGCCTGGGTT
The DNA here is from genome assembly GCF_000754665.1 of Bison bison bison. Lineage (NCBI taxonomy): Eukaryota > Metazoa > Chordata > Mammalia > Artiodactyla > Bovidae > Bison > Bison bison. The sequence continues at coordinate 412,641 of NW_011494740.1, forward strand.
TATCTCTAGGCTTTCTATCTTGTTCCATTGGTCAATATTTCTATTTTTGTGCCAGTACCATACTTGATGACTGTAGCTTTGTAGCATAGTCTGAAGTCAGGAAGGTTGATTCCTCCAGCTCCATTTTTCTTTCTCAAGATTGCTTTGGCTATTCAGGATCTTTTGTGTTTCCATACAAATTGTGAAATTTTTCATTCTAGTTCTGTGAAAAATGCCGTTGGTAATTTGATAGGAATTACATTGAATTTGTAGATTGCTTTGGGTGACTTTTCTGGTAGCTCAGCTAGTAAAAAATCCACCTGCAAGGCAGGAGACCCCAGTTAGATTCCTGGGTCTGGAAGATCCGCTGGAGAAGGGATAGGCTACCCACTCCAGTATTCTTGGGTTTCCCTTGTGGCTCAGCTGGTAAAAAGTCTACCTGCAATGCGGAAGACCTGGATTTGATCCCTGGGTTGGGAAGATCCCCTGGAGAAGGGAAAGGCCACCCACTCCAATATTCTGGCCTGAAGAATTCCAAGAACTGTATAGTCCATGGGGTTGCAAAGAGTCGGACACAACTGAGTGGCTTTCACTTTCACTTTGGGTAGTAGTGTCATTTTCAGAAGATTGATTCTTCCAATCCAAGAACATGATGTATAATGCACACACATTCACACATATGTATTAAATATATGCAGCAGGCACTGTCCTAAGCTCTTTGCAGATATTACCAGATTTAATTCTCAGCCTTATAAAGGTAGGCATTCATATCTCCATTTTGTAAATGGAGAAACTAAGCTTCACAGAAGTAAAATTCCCTCTCAGAACTCACAGAGGTCACATAACAAGTAGCTATTAGACCCAGAAGATGAATTCATTATGCTGTCAACCCCCACTAATACTATTTCCCTTAATATGGACAGAGTAAATATTAAAAAAATGAGTGGTTATATCAAGCACATGTCATCAACTCCATTTTGTACCTAAGGAAATTGGGATTTTTTTTTTTTTAATTTAGCTGCTCTGCACTGCTTGCAGGATCTTAGTTCCCTCCCTAGGGATTGAGACTAGCCACCCCCCCTCCCCCAACTCCACCTGCAGTGAAAGCTCCTACTGTTGTACTGACTACTGGGCCACCAGGGAATTCCCAAAACTGGGATTTTAGACAAGCTAAATGAGTTATCTAAGATCACAGAGTTTGTTAGAGGCCCAAACTGGGAAAATTTTACTTCAGTCTTCTATAATTCAAGAAATCCAAAACATAGTAGTCACATAAGAAGGATAATACAATTTCTTTGTTCATCCAAGTTAGGGATAAAGTGGCTAGTATAAGTGGGAAGGGTTTTCATTTTCTCCAGACAAAATATATAGACAAATTTTACTTTTTTTTTTTCCATTTTGGTTCAAAGTCATTAGCTAAAAGTTCATATTTTAATAAGGAAATGCTTGCACACTTAAACATGCATGTAGAAACTGGCATTTTAATCCTCAAAAATTTTTATATAAAGGATTTCGTAACAGCAAAAAAAAAAAAAGGAAGAAAAGAGAAAAACCTTCCTCACTCAAGGTTTCTTTGTTAATGAGTCAAAATAGACAAAATCTAGAAGAGTTTCATTTATGTGCTGGTCAGATCTTCACAATTTTCTTTCACTGGTAAAGGCAGCCTTTCAGCCACAGACTCTAAATGAAGTGTGGTTCTATCCTGAGCTTCTCAATATATAACCTCCTGGGAAGTACCTTGTATTGGGTTGCTAGAGGCTTTCCTGATTCAATTTTACGACTTCAATATATATAACCTTCCCCTGATGAGCTAAAGGCCATTTATAAAGTTACTGAAAACAGATCAGAATGAGCTGTTTCCTTTACTTACGCCTTTTAAAGCTACCATTTTAGCAAGAATCTCCAAATTCTCTATTCATTATTCATGCGTCCTCATTATTCCGAGAAAGTGATCATCTGTTTTCTTCTCCCTTTGTGGACTCTCCCCTTGCTCTCATGGGCCACACATGGGGTTGACCATTGTTTCTAATGACACACAACACTCAGGTCTTCTTCTCTCTTCTTTACTCCCAGCCAGTGTTGTCTACCAGTGAATGATACTCACCTCAGTGTACCACGACCTCAGAAACCTGCCCACAACCACCTCCCTGCCTTCTGTTATGGTTATTCACCCTTCTGCTTCTTGTATTTGTAGAGAAGGATATCTGTGCCTCTTCTGGAGCGTGAATTTCTATTAAATTTGCTTTTGTGTCTGGAGCATGAACTCCGTAACGGCAGAGATCTGTTTTTCATCCTTGCTTCCCCTGCACTAAGATCAGGGTCTGATGTGACACAGGTGGGTCTGTAGAACTATTGGATGCAAACTGTTTGCTGGGCCAATCCACTTCACTGTGTTACATTCCTTCCAAACCTGTAGGAGACAGGAAGAATAAAAGAAAAGCAGGCCCTGGCAAGGGCCGCAAAAGAAATTTATAATTATTGATAAACTGGATGCTACAAGGCGTGAATGAGACTCTTGGAACAAGTCCAGAGGGAACAGTTCATAATCTTGAAAACAAGATATGATCCTGGGGTCCTAAAACCGATCCCAGACTGTTTCTCGACTGGTGTCTCAGAGTCACATGTTTTACATATCTGGTGGAAAATCTATAGATCAGTATATTAATCTTAGTTACTGATTTGTTATGATTACTGTTTCCTATGAAACAGTATATGATTACTCAGTGGTTAATGATCACTTTGTTCTTCGGCCCCGAAGGCCACATGAGTTAGTTTAATTTCCGCATATTCTTTGATTCATGACTGAAAGTAAAATAAAGCCGGCTTGGATTCAGTTTCGGCACCTTCACTTTGGAGCGCTGTTGGTCCCCTGATCCTCGCTTTTCTCTGAATTCTTGCGTCTCGTTTCTCATTCTCTCTTCGTATCGCGCTTTCGGAAACCCTGCTTGTCGAGCTGATCTCCGAACAAACCAAAGCTTCTTAGTCTAATAGAAAAAGGGAAACCTGGGATCTGTTCTCTGGTGTGCTAGATATAGGCCCTTCAGTTCAATTCAGTTTAGTTCAGTCGCTCAGTCATGTCCGACTCTCCAAGACCCCATGAATGACAGCACGCCAGACCTCCCTGTCCATCATCAACTCTCCGAGTTCACTCAAACTCAGGTCCATCAAGTCGATGATGCCATCCAGCCAGCTCATCCTCTGTTGTCCCCTTCTCCTCCTGCCCCCAATCCTTCCTAGCATCAGAGTCTTTTCCAATGAGTCAACTCTTCACATGAGGTGGCCAAAGTACTGGAGTTTCAGCTTTAGCATCAGTCCTTCCAAAGAACACCCAGGACCGATCTTCTTTAGGATGGACTGGTTGGATCTCCTTGCAGTCCAAGGGACTCTCAAGAGTCTTCTCCAACACCACAGTTCAAAAGCATCAATTCTTCGGTGCTCAGCTTTCTTCACAGTCCAACTCTCACATCCACACATGACCACTGGAAAAACCATAGCCTTGACTAGACGGACCTTTTTTGGCAAAGTAATGTCTCTGTTCTTTAATAGGCTATCTAGGTTGGTCATAACTTTCCTTCCAAGGAGTAAGCGTCTTTTAATTTCATGGCTGCAGTCACCATCTGCAGTGATTTTGGAGCCCAAAAAATAAAGTCTGACACTGTTTCCACTGTTTCCCCATCTATTTGCCATGAAGTGATGGGACCAGATGCCATGATCTTAGTTTCCTGAATGTTGAGCTTTAAGCCAACTTTTTCACTCTCCTCTTTCACTTTTATCAAGAGGCTTTTTAGTTCCTCTTCACTTTCTGCCATAAATTATTTAACCTTTCAGCATCTGTGTTCTGTGAGAGTTTTGGAAAAGTAATAAGTAGTGTATTGAAAATATATAAAGTACCTACCATTGTAACACAGTGTCACACACATTGTAACACAATGTGACACAGTTCAGTGAAGTGTGACTATTATTATAATGATTTTGTTCTTGTGGCCCCTCATGGTCACACCCCTGCTAAAAGTTTGTGTGTGTGCATGTTACACACCTAGCTGGAGAGGACAACTCTCACCTGGTCAGCATGATGTGTTCTTTAGAAAATTTCCTGACCCTCACTTCCCACTGGGATCATTCATCAATCAATGCCACTATTTGATCTTGCCGTAATCCCTGTGCCCTTACTTCAGTGATAGTCATAACCTATGGAGGTTATATTTTTCTTTCTTTGTCTGGAGATTTTTTGTTCTGACATGTGTGCTACTTGTGGTGGTTTAATCACTAAGTCATGCCCGACCCTTGCAACCCCATGCATGTAGCCTGCCAGGCTCCTCTGTCCATGAAATTTCCCAGGCCAGAATACTGAAGTGGGTTGCCATTTCCTTCTCTAGGGGATCTTCTTAACCCAGGGATAGAACATGGGTCTCCTGCATTGTAGGCGGATTCTTTACTGACTGAGCCACCAGGGGAACCTGTTTGCTATTTTACACTAAAATATTCTGTACACTTATAAAAGAATCACACTTTAAAATATAGGAAATATTCTCTTTTTATAACCAGCCCTTGAGCACTCACTAAATGCTGAAACTTAAATTTTCTCATCATTAAAAATATATAGTAGCACTCTGTGTGTTAATATATATCTCCCAGTCATATAAAGTGAAGAAGTTTCTTTGCTTTGAACTGAGATACTTTAGTTAAAAGCATCAGTTGTTAGGAAACCTTACTTGCTTTCACAATGCAAGGAACCATCTGGACCTCCAGTAGTTTAGATGGCTTGATAACAGATCACTGATTAAATGTTGAGGGCAAGAATATGATCATTTATTGCAGCTGCCAGATCAGAGAAGAGTGTTTGTCACGAAACAGATAAGAAAGATTGAAGGTATCTTCACCAGGACCCAGCTAGTACTGAGGCCAGCAGGAATTTGGACCTAGGCCTGACTGACCAGAGCCCTCAAAGCTTGCGCCTAAAGCCCGCGATCGTTTTACCATTGCAGGATGCAGTGTGTGAATGATCCTTCTAACATGTCCAGCTGCCATCCCTCCTACCACAAAGTACAAAACCCATAACCTATTCCCCTTCTCATGCAATATAGGTACCCCAATTTGTCACTCTACTAGATCTACAGAAGAAAGGGAAGGCTTAAAAGAAATCATCCCCCCTAAAGAAATTTCCACCATCTCAAGAATATTTGGAGCTAATTGGAATCTAGAAAGGTAGGTGGTTTTTTGTACATCTGCAGATAACAGCGACCCTGGTAAACCATTTCCTAGAAATAATTCTTTGGTGGTTATCTGGAAGTGAGTGATTTTGTTTGGTTGTGTTTGGTTTATGGGTGGTTGGTTTAGGAAGGGATGAATAATTTTATAGTTAAGGGGTTAGGGTTAGAGTTAAACCCCCTCCTCAGGCTCGTCAGACCAGTTGGAAGAAATGAGCTTGTCAGTTTCAGACAGTTATTTTCAGGCTGTAGAAACCCTAGAAGGAATTTGAGTCAATCCATTATTTTCCAGATCTGACCTCCCTCTGCCAAACTTCTTTCTGGCTAACACTCTAATTTCCCTTGGGCTTTTCCTTCTTTAACAAGCTGTCTTTGTTTTGATTTAGCCTAGGACTAGGCTGGGGTCTTAGGGAGGAAAAAATTTGCATTTGAAATGAGGAAGTGAAAACAAAAAAAGGAAACAAAAAACCAATGTTGTGGCAAAGGCAGCTGTTTCCTACAGAACCTTGATAACTTGCAGCTGTTCACTGTCTTTTGGAACCAGTGGAAACTGGCTTCCGCCCTGGCCTTGCCTGCTGCTTCTCCAGCCTCCCTCACCTGTCCGATAGCTCTGACTTCCCCACTGTCATTTCCACTGCAAGGTGACATCCTGGGATACATGTATGAGCTCTGGTACAACTCAATCAGTTCTTCGCTCACTTATGAGCAAAGCTATGCTTTTCTTACAATGGCGATGACAGATGACACTTTACAAGTACTCCCTCGTTTAATCCTCAGAGTTCCCCAGTGAGGAAGACTGTATTATTATCCTCATTTCATCGAAGAGGAAAGCAAGACTTCAGCCTTGTGTCCAAGTTGCTTTTCTAACTCCAACGTCTGCTATCTGAACCAAAGGGTTTCAAAATATCTTCCTATCAGCAGAGTGCTTGTCTGGAGCAGAGATTTCCAGGCAGCCAGCTCAGAGATCCTAACTAACTGAGTAAACGTGGAGTGAAGCCCAGTAATCTGTTTTCAACAGACATCTCTGATGAAGGCAGGATTCAAATCTTCCCAGTGAGCTTCTCCATTTTTATATACCCTTCTTGGCACAGCCCCATCACATGTCTCACTTCTGATTAATCACTCCCTCTGGTTTCTTAGAGCACATGGCTCTCATGGACAGTACAGCAGGAACCACGGTGTGTGTTAAAATTAGCTGGTTTTATTTCTGTCTCCCTCACGAGCTGGGAGCTACTTCATGTCCAGGATACTGTTTCTTTTTGGCTTCCTCTTCCTGAATTGCTCCCTCCGCTGATTTTTACATAGCTGGGTTCTCTTCATTACTGGGGTTTCAACTTAAAATTCCCTTCAGAAAACCTTTTATAATAATCTTAAGAATTTAAGTCAGAAGCCCACCACAAATTCACTGTTGTATCACTCAGTTTTCATGTAGAGCAGAGCACAGGACTTTGCATAGTCAGTGTTGTTAGAATTCTTGATAGATTATCCAAAGGTAAATTAAGTATATTCTTAGGGCACCAGGAGAAGAGGTACCCTATTTTTCTTTTTAATAGAGGTTGGCATATAATTATATTTTTAAACTTTAGAAGTCAAGTGCCAAAAAAAAAAAAAAAAAAAGGTTCTTGCTGGTCTCTTCCACTTATATTATGGCTTAGAATTATTTTTATATTGAATTATTTATTGAAAATGAGCTCTGTAGCATGTGGGGCCTTTGAGTTTCTAAAGGTTTAACCTGGCACTGGTATATATTTAATATATTTGTCTTCCAAAACATTTTGAAAATAAATTGGACAGATATTATTATCCGGTCCCATGTTGAAGAGCACACTGCTCTCCCCAAATCTTCATGTGTTCACCAACCAGGAAGCTCTCTGAACCCTATCTTGTTGGGCTTTTACAGTAGGCACGATTGATTAAGTGATTGGCCAATGGTGACTTAATTCACCCTCCAGTCTCTCCCCACTTTGGGGAGGTCTGGGAATGAATCTGAAAGTTCCATCCCTCTAACCACAGAGTCAAACACCCTCTTCCAACACCACAAGAGAAAACTCTACACATGGACATCACCAGATGGTTAACACTGAAATCAGATTGATTATATTCTTTGCAACCAAAGATGGAGAAACTCTATACAGTCAGCAAAAACAAGACTAGGAGCTGACTGTGGCTTAGGTCATGAACTCCTTATTGCCAAATTCAGATTTAAATTAAAAAAGGTAGGGAAAACCACTGGACCATTCAGGTATGACCTAAATCAAATCCCATATGATTACACAGTGGAAGTGAGAAATAGATTTAAGGGACTAGATCTGATAGACAGACTGCCTGATGAACTATGGACAGAGGTTTGTGATGTTGTACAGGAGACAGGGATCAAGACCATCCCCAAGAAAAGAAATGCAAAAAAGCAAAATGGCTGTCTGAGGAGGCCTTAAAAATAGCTGTTGAAAAAATGAGAAGTGAAAGGCAAAAGAGAAAAAGAAAGATATACCCAGTGGAATGCAGAGTTCCAAAGAGTAGCGACGAGAGATAAGAAAGCCTTCTTCAGTGATCAGTGCAAAGAAATAGAGGAAAACAATAGAATGGGAAAAACTAGAGATCTCATCAAGAAAATTAGAGATACCAAGGGAACATTTCATGCAAAAATGAGCTCAATAAAGGACAGAAATGGTAGGGACTTAACAGAAGCAGAAGATATTAAGAGGTGGCAAGAATACACAGAAGAACTGTGTGAAAAAGATCTTCATGACCCAGATAATCATGATGGTGTGATCACTCACCTAGAGCCAGACATCCTGGAATGTGAAATCAAATGGGCCTTCAGATCAGATCAGTTGCTCAGTCGTGTCCGACTCTTTGTGACCCCATGAATCGCAGCACGCCAGGCCTCCCTGTCCATCACCAACTCCTGGAGTTCACTCAAACTCACATCCATTGAGTCAGTGATGCCATCCAGCCATCTCATCCTCTGTTGTCCCCTTCTCCTCCTGCCCCCAATTCCTCCCAGCATCAGGGTCTTTTCCAATGAATCAACTCTTTGCATGAGGTGGCCAAAGTACTGGAGTTTCAGCTTTAGCATCATTCCTTCCAAAGAAATCCCAGGGCTGATCTCCTTCAGTATGGACTGGTTGGATCTCCTTGCAGTCCAAGGGACTCTCAAGAGTCTTCTCCAACACCACAGTTCAAAAGCATCAATTCTTCGGTGCTCAGCCTTCTTCACAGTCCAACTCTCACATCCATACATGACCACAGGAAAAACCATAGCCTTGACTAGATGAACCTTTGTTGGCAAAGTAATGTCTCTGCTTTTGAATATGCTACCTAGGTTGGTCATAACTTTCCTTCCAAGGAGTAAGCGTCTTTTAATTTCATGGCTGCAGTCACCATCTGCAGTGATTTTGGAGCCCAGAAAAATAAAGTCTGACACTGTTTCCACTGTTTCCCCATCTATTTCCCATGAAGTGGTGGGACCGGATGCCATGATTTTCGTTTTCTGAATGTTGAGGTTTAAGCCAACTTTTTCACTCTCCACTTTCACTTTCATCAAGAGGCTTTTGAGTTCCTCTTCACTTTCTGCCATAAGGGTGGTGTCCTCTGCATATCTGAGGTTATTGATATTTCTTCTGGCAATCTTGATTCCAACTTGTGTTTCTTCCAGTCCAACATTTCTCAAGATGTACTCTGCATATAAGTTAAATAAACAGGGTGACAATATACAGCCTTGACGAACTCCTTTTCCTATTTGGAACCAGTCTGTTGTTCCATGTCTAGTTGTAACTGTTGCTTCCTGACCTGCATACAAATTTCTCAAGAGGCAGATCAGGTGTTCTGGTATTCCCATCTCTTTCAGAATTTTCCACAGTTTATTGTGATCCTAGGAAGCATCATTACAAACAAAGCTAGTGGAGGTGACGGAATTCCAGTTGAGCTATTTCAAATCCTGAAAGATGATGCTGTGAAAGTGCTGCACTCAGTATGACAGCAAATATGGAAAACTCAGCAGTGGCCACAGGACTGGAAAAGGTCAGTTTTCATTCCAATCCCTAAGAAACACAATGCCAAAGAATGCTCAAACTACCGCACAATTGCACTCATCTCACATGCTAGCAAAGTAATGCTCAAAATTCTCCCAAGCCAGGCTTCAACAGTACATGAATTGTGAACTTCCAGATGTTCAAGCTGGGTTTAGAAAAGGCAGAGGAACCAGAGATGAAACTGCCAATATCTGCTAGATCATCAAAAAAGCAAGAGAGTCCCAGAAAAAAACATCTATTTCTGCTTTATTGACTATGCCAAAGCCTTTGACTGTGTGGATCACAATGAACTGCAGAAAATTCTTAAGGAAATAGGAACACCAGACCACCTGACCTGCCTCTTGAGAAATCTGTATGCAGGTCAGGAAGCAACAGTTACAACTAGACATGGAACAACAGACTGGTTCCAAATAGGAAAAGGAGTTCGTCAAGGCTGTATATTGTCACCCTGTTTATTTAACTTATATGCAGAGTACATCATGAGAAACGCTGGGCTGGAAGAACCACAAACTGGAATCAAGATTGCCAGGAGAAATATCAATAACCTCAGATATGCAGAGGACACCACCCTTATGGCAGAAAGTGAAGAGGAACTCAAAAGCCTCTTGATGAAAGTGAAAGTGGAGAGTGAAAAAGTTGGTTTAAACCTCAACATTCAGAAAACTAAGATCATGGCATCTGGTCCATCACTTCATGGCAAATAGATGGGGAAACAGTGAAACAATGACAGACTTTATTTTGGGGGGCTCCAAAATCACTGCAGATATTGATTGCACCCATGACATTAAAAGACACTTACTCCTTGGAAGGAAAGTTATGACCAACATAGATAGCCTATTAAAAAGCAGAAACATTACTTTGCCAACAAAGGTCCGTCTAGTCAAGGCTATGGTTTTTCCAGTGGTCATGTATGGATGTGAGAGTTGGACTATGAAGAAAGCTGAGCACCGAAGAATTGATGCTTTTGAACTGTGGTGTTGGAGAAGACTCTTGAGAGTCCCTTGGACTGCAAGGAGATCAACCAGTACATTCTAAAGGAGATTAGTCCTGGGTGTTCATTGGAAGAACTGATGCTAAAGCTGAAACTCCAATACTTTGGCCACCTCACTTGAAGAGTTGACTCATTGGAAAAGACTCTGATGCTGGGAGGGATTGAGGGCAGGAGGAGAAGGGGACGACAGAGGATGAGATGGCTGGATGGCATCACTGACTCGAAGGACGTGGGTCTGGGTGAACTCCGGGCATTGGTGATGGACAGGGAGGCCTGCATGCTGCGATTCATGGGGTTGCAAAGAGTCGGACACGACTGAGCAACTGAACTGAACTGAAAATCATTGCAGATGGTGATTGCACCCATGAAATTAAAAGATGCTTGCTCCTTGGCAGGGAAGTTATGACCAACCTGCTGCTGCTGCTGCTAAGTCGCTGCAGTCGTGTCCGACTCTGCGAGCCTGTGGATAGCAGCCCACCAGGCTCCTCTGCCCACAGAATTCTCCAGGCAAGAATACTGGAGTGGGTTGCCGTTTCCTTCTCCATATGACCAACCTAGACAGCATATTAAAAAGCAGAGACATTACTTTGCCAACAAAGGTCTGTGTTGTCAACACTATGGTTTTTCCAATAGTCATGTTTGGATGTGAGAGTTGGATTGTAATGAAAGCTGAGCACCGAAGAATTGATGCTTTTGAACTGTGGTGTTGGAGAAGACTCTTGAGAGTCCCTTGAACAGCAAGGAGATCCAACCAGTCCTTCCTAAAGGAAATAAGTCCTGAATATTCATTGGAAGGACTGATGTTGAAGCTGAAACTCCAGTATTTTGTCCACCTGATGTGAAGAACTAACTCATCGGAAAAGACCCTGATGCTGGGAAAGATTGAAGGTGGGAGAAGGGGACGACAGAGGGTGCGATGGTTGGATGGCATCATCGGCTCAATGGACATGGGTTTTGGTAAACTCTGGTAGTTGGTGATGGACAGGGAGGCCTGGCATGCTGCAGTCCATGGGTGTCTCAGAGTCGGACACGACTGAGCGACTGAACTGAACTGAATCACAGAGTTGGTTCCCCTGGCAACCAGCCCCTGTCATTAGGTTAGGCACAAAATTCACCTCCTTAACAACAAAAGATGCCTTTGTCATTCTAATCACTTAGGAAATTTGTGCCAGAAATGGGTACTGAGACCAAATATATATTTCTTATTATAAATCACAATGTCACACTAGTCAGTGAGGCCCCAAATGCAAGAGCATCAAAAGACAGAAAATATAAGAAAAATATAGTTTATTTTGTTTAGTGCTGTAAACTCCCAAAAGATGACTGAAACATAGGTGCAGGTTTCTGGAAATCTTCGCTTTCTAACTGGAAGAGTGGCTGAGAGAAATGGAAACACCTTTTCTTTTTCCATTGTCTTAGACTCTGTAATTAAAATTTGACTTGACATTCTTCCTTAGACTTGGGGTTGACAGACCAAATTTTCTTGCTCTGTCCAGTTTTAAAAGAAAAGATTCTTGTAAATGTGTTGTACTTTACAGATATTCTTAGTAAACTTTGGCAAGGATGTGGCTCAGAATGAAACTACTCTGTTCAGCTGTAAATGCAGACTTAAGACTTGTAAAGTAGTTGAAGAAAAGCTATGTGAGAAGAGAAAATATGCACTGTTATCACTGGTGAGCTGATCCTTTCTGGAACCTAAAACTGGGCCAGCAAACTGTTTCAACTCATCCCAATTGAAAATGAGAATGAGATGGATGGGATAAAACTGAAAATGGAGAAGTGAGAAGCTTAAGGAGATTGTAAGGGTATGGCAACCCACTCCAGTACACTTCCTGGAAAATCCCATGGACGGAGGGGCCTGGTGGGCTGAAGTCCATGGGGTCACTAGGAGTCGGACACGACTGAGTGACTTCACT
>NW_011494740.1:425258-429778 GCF_000754665.1 Bison bison bison
GCTCCTCCGTCCATGGGATTTTCCAGGCAAGAGTACTGGAGTGGGGTGCCATTGCCTTCTCTGGTATTTAGGAATATATGGTCCCAAAAGGACATTTATCAGAAATCAAAGGGACAATTCTCTTTTCCACATGAGGGAAATCATCTTTTGCTGCTGTTGGCATATTTTTCTGAGTATCTCTTGGCTAAATTTTCAAAATAGCAGAAGAATCAGTTTATCAATATATAGTGGGTTTAGCGCATTACTTAGAAATGTTGATATCATAGACTCTTAGACATATACATTTTAGGAATTAGAAAATTAATCCTATATATATGTAGAAACTGATTCTGAAAACAGTTATATTGCTAATACAGTCAAGTTATTCCATTACTAGACACCATGTGGTGTTAATTTGAATGGCTAGATAAGTATACTGCCCCTTAAAGAAATGCGTGTGTGCTAAATCACTTCAGTTGTGTCCAAATCTTTGCAACCACATGGTCTGTAGTCCGCCAGGCTCCTCTATCTGTGGGATTCTCCAGCCAGGAATACTGGAGTGGGTTGCCATGCCCTTCTCCAGGGGATCTTCCTGACCCAGGGATCGAACCTGCAGTCTCTTACATCTCCTGCATTGGCAGGTGGGTTCTTTACCACTAGTGCCACCTGGGAAGCCCCTTTAATGATATGGTTTGGTCCAAAAGATAAAATTAAAGATAAGTAGAGAAAAAATGAACTAAGAAACATGTCTAACAGAATTTTCCACCTGGAAATCAAGCAGTAATCTTGATTTAAAATTAGTTCTCAAAGCCTGCATTTTTATAAACTCTATAGAGGGGCCAGGAAGGGAAAGGCTACCCACTCCAGTTTTCTGGCCTAGAGAATTCCATGGACTCATGGGGTCACAAAGAGTTGGACACGACTGAGTGACTTTCACTCACTCATAGAGGGTCCATGGTTATTTTCTGATGAGAGCCCGGATTGTCAGCATACTAGGGTGCTAGTTGTACTGCAAGACGCTTTTCAGGCTGTAAGATGAAAAATGTGACTGACTTTAACAGTGAGTGTATTTTAATATATTACATATTAATATAATATATGGCATACACAATTCGGTAAATTAACTGTACAACAATTCCAGAATTGGATAATTTAGCAGCTGGTCCACCTCATGAAGGATCCATCCTTTCTGTCTTGTTGTTCTGCCATCTCCAGATGCTAACTTGATGGCTCATTCCTGGAAGAAAGACAGAGAGAACACTCATTTTTTTCATTTACCTTCTGAAGAGATAAGAAAAAATTTCCAAAGGCATGCCTGTTATTGACCTCCTCAACCACAGTGGTTACATGGTTGGTTCAAGCCAATCCTGATTTACACCCCTGGGGCTGGAAAAAGTCCAATCTCCCTTAAAGTTTATGGCCCATTGAATTCTCAAAATACTTGGGTTTTGAGAGCAGGGGAAAATGGATTTCAGACCAACCATTCCTTCAAGAAGGCAGTGTGTCTGACGGTCAGTGGGGCACAAAGAAGGGTTTGTATCACTCCTTCTCCCACCATTTATATCAGCTTCTCCCTGATAGCTCAGTTGGTAAAGAATCCGCCTGCAATCCAGGAGACCCCAATTTGATTCCTGGATTGGGAAGATCCCCTGGAGAAGGGAACAGCTACCCACTCCAGTATCCTGGCCTGGAGGATTCCATGGGGTTGCAAAGAGTTGGACACAAGTGAATGATTGTCACTTTCTCCCACCCCATTATAAAAAGGAATCCTTATTATTCACAAGTTGTTCCAAATACTGAGATGAATGTTGCTTTTGTCATTTTCACTTAGGCTTGGCTATTTTTCTGGATAGAAGTAAAATAAGTAATTACTTTCTGTTGCTTTAACTGCAAGAGGATTTAAATGCAGCTCTCATGTGACTCCGATCCCTATTCCCGAAGCTACTAAGCTTAAATCCCTCAATCGGCTCAGCCAGTCCTTATGGTTTCCAAATCCTTTACTATGTCTTCTCACTACACATTTTTTATCTCTCGTTGATGAACTAGGAGAAACTCAACTTTCAAAACCTACCTCTGGAAAGCCTTTTCAAATTCCTTGTGGTCATTCTGCACCCCCTTCTCTGGTGTTGTCCTCTCATGCCTCCTCAGTACCAACATATACTGAACTCAACATGCAGTCATTATGCCAAAGGCTTCATCGAGTGTCTCACTTAGCCTTCACAGGAACCCTATGGGACAGTTAAAACTTTATCTCAGTTTCATAAATGACAACACCGAGACACAGAGAGGTTAAGTCATTTGTGAGGTCACACAGTATATAAACGGTGAGACCCGGATTCAAAACCAGATGATTAGACTCCAGGGTCTTGGCTCATGAGCATTAGATTCTACAACCTGCTATGCTCTTATCTCCAGAGTTCTTCTTGCCAAGTGACTGGAACATAGTGAACACTTTACAAATGCTAAATGAATGACTGACGATTTTTCTCTTCTGTAGAATATCATTTATTATGTGATGCCTGGTATTGAAAACACTGCTCCAAATGGCTTTTGACCAGAACAAAATAAATAGCACATGTGGGAAGCCAGATAATGCTCCCTCCCAAAACTGTCTATATCCTAATCCCCAGAAACTGTGAATGCTGTGCTACAGTCCATGGGGTAGCAAAGAGTCAGACAGGACTAAAATCACTCACTCAATGACAGCTAGCCGTCTTCTTTGTCCTCTTGATGTTCGGCACGTTGAGTTTTCAGACTACAGACAGATTAATCTACAAATATAGATGCTCTCTTCTCATTTTTTAAAGGCTCTTAGTTGGCATCTGCCCCCACATGTTGTTCAAACCCTCTGGATTGTCACCGCCATCCTATGCCTGTTGTTTGCACTCACTGATGCTGCTACCTTAGAAGTCTGTTTCCCAAGAGCCCATTCACAAGAAAAAACAAATTCCCCCATAGGCTTGGGACTGTATTCTCATCACAGAACCTAACATTATGCATTTGGATGTAGTTAGAAATTGTTTTTAATCTAAATTTCTAAAACATCTGTGTATGGGAGAGAAAAAGAAAATTTATCTGAAGTTAAACCATAAAGCACCTTTAAAGTATTTTGAATCCTGAAAATCAGTGATAGAATGAAATTTCTGACCTCAAGCTAATAGATCCTTGCATTTATTAAATAGGATATAAAATATTTACTGGATGACTCAATGGACATGAGTTTGGGTAAACTCCGGGAGTTGGTGATGGACAGGGAGGCCTGCTGTGCTGCAGTCCATGGGGCTGTAAAGAGTCGGACACGACTAAGCGACTGAACTGAACTGAAAATATTTATTATTGTGTCTTGCCTACCTATCTACATTTGTGTTTTGTTAAGAACCTTGTTATTCCTCCTATGAATCGGAGATATCATCTGTCTCACAGTCCTTTAATAAAGTCTTTAACTTGGGAAGTCGGTATATTTAATTCCCTAAACCGTTTTTGAAGTGGCATCAGCTACTTCTGGAAACCTATTAGAAATAAAAATTCCCAGGCCACACTCTAGTTCCACAGAATTAGAAACCCTGAGGTGGGGATGACAATCTGGAGCAATAATTAGGCTATTGAGCTATGTTAGGCGGCCAGGGTCAGAATGTAAGAACTCTAAAGCTCTTTTAGGAAAAGTCATTCATATTTCAGTGGCTAAGAAACTTGGGTAAGATTGTCTTCTGGCAAATTCTAAGTAAGTGCATGTCATTTTAAGCAAACACTAGAAAAGAAAAATATTTAGGAAAAAATAGACCAGGAAGATTATTTTTTGCATAAAGCAAATTTCCAAAGTTATCTCTCCAAGTTCTCCCAGGAAGTTGTTTCCTCTAGTTTCCACCAGGCTGTTTATCTCCAGCAGTTACAAAACCCTGATAAACAGTGTTAGTCTACAAGTATGCTCATTTGCAATCATCATCATGTTGGGAATTTTGGACATTCACCACTGTGTTCTTTGAACTTAGCCAATGTATGACACAGAATCTCAGAAAGTGTTTGTAGTCTGAAACTTATGAGCCTATTTCCCTCATATCACTTCTCAAGGCAGAAACTCCAGTGTCTAGGATTCTGTATGTTTAATGCCTCAATTGTCATTGTGCTGGGCATACAGTAGGTTCTTGATAAACCTATAAATGACTAAATCAATGAAACCCTGATTGTTCACTTGCTGTCATGTCCAACTCTTTGCGAACCCCATGAACTGCAGTATGCCGGGCTTCCCTGTCCTTCACTTTCTCCTGGGGTTTGCTCAAACTCATATCCACTGAGTCAGTGATGCCATCTAAACCATCTCATTCTCTGCCACCCCTTCTCTTCATGCCCTCAATCTTTCCCAGCATCAGAATTGACTGGTGTGCAGAATGGCTGCAATCCAAAAGTCTACAAATAATAAATGCTGGAGAGCGTGTGGAGAAAAGGGAACCCTCTTACACTGTTGGTGGGAATGCAAACTAGTACAGCCACTATGGAGAACAGTGTGGAGATTCCTTAAAAAACTGGAAATAGAACTGCCTTAT
>NW_011494740.1:430142-435297 GCF_000754665.1 Bison bison bison
CACTGGGACGACCCAGAGGGATGGTATGGGGAGGGAGGAGGGAGGAGGGAGGAGGGTCCAGGATGGGGAACACATGTATACCTGTGGCGGATTCATTTTGATATTTGGCAAAACTAATACAATTATGTAAAATTAAAAAAAAAAAAAAAGATTGCATGTGGAAATGGAAAAAAAAAATAATAATAATTGACTGGTGTGATCTCCTTGCAGTCTAAGGGATTCTTAAGAGTCTTCTCCAGTACCACAGTTTGAAAGCATCAATTCTTCCATGCTCTGCCTTCTTTATGGTCCAACTCTCACATCCATACATGATTACTGGGAAAACCATAGTTTTAACTAGACGGACCTTTGTTGGCAAAGTGATGTCTTTTCTTTTTAATCCTCTGTCTATGTTTGTCATAGTTTTCCTTCCAAGGAGCAAACATCTTTTAATTTCATGACTGCAGTCACCATCCATAGTGATTTTAGAGCCTAAGGAGAGGAAATCTGTCACTGCTTCCACCTTTCTCCCTTCTATTTGCCATTAAGTGATGGGACTGGATATTGTGATGTTAGTTTTTTTAATATTGAGTTTTAAGCCAGGTTTTTCACTCTCCTTTTCACCTTCATCAAGAGGCTCTTTAGATCCTCTTTGCTTTCTGCTATTAAAGTGATATCATCTGCATATCTGAGGTTGTTGATATTTCTCCTGGCAATCTTGGTTCCAGCTTGTAACTCATCATGTCTGGCATTTTGCATGATGTGCTCTGCATATAAGTTAAATAAGCAGGGTGACAATAAACAGCCTTGACCTACTCCTTTCTCAGTGTTGAACCAGTCAATTGTTCCATGTAAGGTTCTAACTGTTGCTTCTTGAGCTGCAAACAGGTTTCCCAGGAAACAGTTAAGATGGTCTGATAAGAGTTTTTCACAGTTTGTTATGATTCATACAGTCAAAGGCTTTAGCATAGTCGATGAAACAGAAGCAGATGTTTCCTGGAATTCCCTTGCTTCCTTTATGACCCAGCAAATGTTGACAATTTAATCTCTGGTTCCTCTGCCTTTTAACCCAGTTTGTATATCTGGAAGTTCTTGATTCAAGTACTGCTGAAGCCTAGCTTGAAGGATTTTGAGCATAACCTTACTAGCAGAGGAAGTGAGTACAGCTGTCTGGTAGTTTGAACATTCTATAGTCCTGTCCTTCTTGGGAACTGGCATGAAAATTGACCTTCTCCTGTCCTGTAGCCATTGCTGGGTTTTCCAAATTTGCTAATATATTGAGTGCAGTGCTTTAATAGCATCATCTTTTAGGATTTTAAATAGCTCTGGTGGAACTCCATCGCTTCCACTAACTGAGTCCCTTTTAATTCAAAAATTGAGAATAATAGAAACCCTAAAACACCATCACTATCAGGGTTCTGATGAAAATGGTGTACAATCACCCTTTATAACAGAGTTTTTATTGTCACTTCTCAGAAAAACTACTGGAGGAGGGTCAAGCATTCTAAGTATTTTGATATGCTTCTAAGCAAGTTTCTACTGCATGTAAAAAATCCTAAAACATGTTTTGAAATTTTGGTTACAAATAAATAGGTGCTTATTGTGCAAATCAAACATTCAGAAATTTATAATTTAGAAAGAAAAGTCCTCCATGAATACATCCTCCAGAGGTGGTTCATGTTCATGGCTGGTGTGTATCCCCTTAGACACCTTCTGTTAGTGTTCTAACATAAGTTTTATTATAACCATCATTATTTCTATTACTTTTTTTTTTTTAACATCTCACAATAACAGGATCCTACTAGGCAACCTGTTTAGCAACTTGCTGCTAAAATTTAATAATATCTTAGACATTATTTCAAGTCATTAGATGCAGGACTAGTTCATGGTTTTAGTGATTACACAGAAATCTCTTGTATATGTGATCCCTACAACTCCAATCCCTTAGCAATGGTTGTTTGACTCATTCTGGTATCTCTTCATTATATTTAATAAGCAATAAGAAAGTGAAGTCACTCAGTCGTGTCCAACTCTTTGCGACCCCATGGACTGTAGCCTACCAGGCTTCTCTGTCCATGGGATTTTCCAGGCAAGTGTACTGGAGTGGGCTGCCATTAATAAGCAATATCTAAATGGCAATTCTTAAACACAACTTTGCATAACTATGTAAGGTGTCTGCAACAGAAGTTTCTATCAGTGGAACTGCTACAATAAAGTATACATTGTATACATAAAGTATATATAATGTATACATAAAGTATATATTCTACAGTAAAGTGTTCATGTTTAAAATTATACTTGACTTTATTAAAATATCCTTTGGAAAAACCTCACCAGTTTGCATTTGCACCAAAAGCATGAGAAATTATCTTCACACTAAGTTTTAATAATCATGATTTTCACCAATAAGTGTAAATGATATATAGCTTTAAATTTGATTAGTGAAGTCAAGACTCTTTTCAAATTTACTAGAATGTAAGCTCCAAAGAGCCAGAAATTACTGTCTGTTTTCTTCACTGCTATTAATATATACCTGTTTAGAATGGTATCTGGCACATAGCAGGCATACATATTTGTTTAATTAAGTAATGTTTATTTTTCTCCTCAGACTGCTGTTCTTTCCATGTAGTTTCCCTATTTTTCTACTAAATTCTTGATTTTTTTTTTTTTTTTTTTTGCCTCCTAAGAGCTCTTGGCCTGATAAGAAGAGAAACCATTTGATATGTGCTGCAAGTATTTTTTCCCAGCTTGTCTTTTTATTTTTTGGTGTATTTTATCTTTAGAAACTGCATTTTTGTGAAGTCAAATGTATTAACCTTTTTCTTCAAGCTTCTTTCATGCCTAGTTTTTCCCACTTCAAAATAAAAGCAAGATTCACATAGATTTTCCTCTTGTTCTTTCAATGTGGGCTTAAGGGTTTTATTTTTGTTTTCATCTGATATTTTTATCTGGTCTCTATTGATTGGAAAAACACACTGTATAGAATAAAGAGCATACAGGTAAGGAATCACCAAGTTAAAGAATTCAAATTTGTACCTAAACACGGATGCATTTTTATTTGACACTTTTTTACTGTCTTTCCCAAACACAAATAACTTTGTTAGTGTCTTTTTAAAAATTACAAATATTACTCATATACATTATAAATATCACAAGTTAGAAACATTTAGAGTATACAGCAAAAAATCCTCCTTCCCTTTCTTCCTCTGCCACTGTAATTCTAGAAGAAATCTCTGTCAACATTTTGTCGTGTAGTCTTTAGGACCTTTTCTTACGTACTCACAAATATATACACACGTCAGTGATCCTTTATTTTTTTCTGCTTGATATAAATGAATTGCACAATATGTTTTATGAATGTAGAACTTCTAAAGCCAATATAATGGCTGTCATCATATTAGTATATGTATATGCAGATTTCTAATGGTTTTGCAATAGTTGCATTCATTTTTCCAGGCCAGAATACGGAAGTGGGTAACTGTTCCCTTCTCCAGGTATCTTCCCAACCCAGGGATCAAATCCAGGTCTCCCACATTGCAGGCAGATTCTTTACCAGCTGAGCCACAAGGGAACCCCAAGAACACTAGAGTGGGTAGCCTATCCCATCTCCAGCGGATCTTCCCAACCCAGGAATCAAACTGGGGTCTCCTGTATTGCCCATGGATTGTTTACCAAAGGAGCTATCAGAGAAACCCAGGATATACTACCATAATATAATTAATCACTTTCTATTCTTTCTATTATTTTCCTGTTTTTAAACATTACAAGTAATGCTTCTATGACCAACCCCATACATATTTTTGTGTTCTTATGTAATTATTTATGCAGGATGGAGTCCTAAAACATAAAATTGCTGATTTGAAAGGAACATGCATTTACAGCAGACTAGAGTTTGGGACGGAGAAAGCAATGGCAACCCACTCCAGTACTCTTGCCTGGAAAATCCCATGGGCAGAGGAGCCTGGTGGGCTGCAGTCCATGGGGTCGCTAAGAGTCGGACACGACTGAGCTACTTCACTTTCACTTTTCACTTTCAGGCATTGGAGAAGGAAATGGCAACCCACTCCAGTGTTCTTGCCTGGAGAATCCCAGGGACGGGGGAGCCTGGTGGGCTGCCGTCTATGGGGTCGCGCAGAGTTGGACACGACTGAAGCGACTTAGCAGCAGCAGAGTTTGGGAAACACAGAGAAGCCTTTGTGCCACTCATAGCCCACTGTAATGACTCCACCTTGCACTCTGCTTCAGGAGTGCTATGGAAAATATTTTCTTTTGAGTATAAATTTTTGAACATAAAAATATAGTTAATTATTTGAGTGTAGGTTTATGTACACTTTGCCCAGCAATTCCGCTTTTAGGGATCCATCCTATAGCAACACTCCCATGAAATGAAGTAGCAAAAGTTCAGCCCTGTAAACCAGTTATGAGACAAATGTGTTAGTTTAAAATGTCATAATTTTTATCATTAATGGTCTGAGAGCTCTGAGTGAAGTGACCTGTATATTTTGCTTGAATTATCAGTCACAGGACTGGATATTAGCAGAGCATCTTCATAGATAGATGGGGAGGGGGCATATCTGCTAGGACAGTGATCCAGGCATTGAATGCTTCTCAGAATTGAACAAGAGCTCTGAGCAAGCTGCTCTAAGATACAGCAGCTTTGTGCACTGCCCCACACAACTCCGGGGGTGGGGGGTGGTGGGGGGCTACTATCTTGGGGGAGGGGCTGTCCTGCCATCAGGGGGTGCTGTGAAGGGAGTTACCCAGCAATCAGGAAGGCCAACCTCTTCATTGATGGGGTAACTGGGAGTTGGTTGAGAGATTTCAGGTCCTTTCCCTTCCGATCCTCATTCCTAAATCACTTGGCTTGAGGCCAGAACTATCTTGCAGGGAGAAAAGTCAAGGAACTTTAATGAGGGTTTTGAAATTCAAATCCCAAACAACTTTTTACATCTGATCAGTTCAGTTCAGTCATTCAGTCCTGTCCGACTCTGCAACCCCATGGACTGCATCACACCAGGCCTCCCTATCCATCACCAACTCCCAGAGGTTACTCAAACTCATGTCTGTTGAGTCCGTGATGCCATCCAACCATCTCATCCTCTGCTGGCCCCTTCTCCTCCCGCCTTCAATCTTTCCCAGCATCAGGGTCTTTTCAAATGAGTCAATTCTTCCCATC
>NW_011494740.1:435397-441392 GCF_000754665.1 Bison bison bison
TAGGTTGGTCATAGCTTTTCTTCCAAGGAACAAGCATCTTTTAATTTCATGGCTGCAATCACCATCTGCAGTGATTTTGGAGCCCCCAAAATAAACTCTCTCACAGTTTCCACTGTTCCCCATCTATTTGCCATGAAGTGACGGGACCAGATGCCATGATCTTCGTTTTCTGAATGTTGAGCTTTAAGCCAACTTTTTCACTCTCCTCTTTCACTTTCATCAAGAGGCTTTTGAGTTCCTCTTCACTTTCTGCCATAAGGGTGGTGTCATCTGTATATCTGAGGTTATTGGTATTTCTCCCAGCAATCTTGATTCCAGCTTGTGCTTCTTCAGCCCAGCATTTCTCATGATGTACTCTGCATATAAGTTAAATAAGCAGGGTGACAATATACAGCCTTGATGTACTCCTTCCCTGATCTGATAGCAGCCACCAAATTGCCCTCTAAAAAGGAAGTAGTTCTTTACACTTACTTGAATAGATTCCTTGCCACCTTTGCCAGAAATTCATTAACTCACTTATTTTTAAAAAAAGATTCACTTATTTTATTTTTGGCTGTGCTGGGTCTTTGTTGCAGTGTTCAGGCTTCTCCTTGTGGTGGCTTCTCTTGTCACGGAGCATGACTCTAGAGCAGTTGAGTTCCAGTAGTTGCAGCATCTGGGCTGCATAGTTGTGAAACCCACATCCCCTGCACTGGCAGGAAGATTCTTAAGCACTGGATAGCTAGTGGAGCTCTCATTAACTCTTTCACCGCCCCCCCCCTTTTTTTTTTGCTTCTCTGATTTCTCATTACTGTCTAGATTTTTTCACATAGTTTTATTATTTAAAAAAGACACTAAAATTTTTGCAAGTTTTTGGATAATTTGTATTTCTTCAGTGAATTGCTTGCTGATGTTCTGTGCTCTATTTTTAAATGGGTTGTCTTATTTTTTGTTTTTTGATCCATAGGAATTCTTAATTTATTCTGGATATTAACCATTTTTAATAATATTGCAATCATTTTCCATCAGCTGTCTTAATTGTGCCTCCCATCATATAGATACTGACATGCTCCTGTGCTTAGAACACTTTGAGCCCCAGTTCCACCCTCCTCTGCTAGCTTGTTGAAGGAGAGTAAATACAGTCCCTGATAACTACTGAGCCACTAAGACCTCTGAAACCTTGACAGGACAAGCACAATCAGGAGACACTATCATTTATGAAGTGGCAAATAAGCTTTCTGGTAGACTTGAATTCCTTTCTCATGCACTCACAATTCTGGGGAAAACAATACAATGTTTATTTATGTATGCAAACATGTAGCTGATACCCTGCTCTGGAATAGAGATGTTGGAGAAGTTAGGGTTCGCTTGAGAGTACTAACTGCCACTTTCTACATTGCTGGCAGAGTCATAGCTCTAAGTTAAGATTTACATTCCTTACACACTGGTTTATTATTTTTGAGATCCACATATCCTTGAATTGTCTTTTTGGCTGCACCAGGCAGTGTGATAGGTCTTAGTTTCCTGTGCTCAGTCACTTGGTCGGCTTTGACTCTTTGTGACCCCATGGACTGTAGTCCACCAGGCTCCTCTGTCCATGGAAGTCTCCAGGCAAGAATACTAGAGTAGGGTGCCATTACCTGCTCCAGGGGATCTTCCGGAATAAGGGGTGGATCCTGTGTCTCTTACATCTCCTGCACTGGTAGGCGGATTTTTTTACCACTGTGACAAATAATTGCTTGTAGGAGATAAAACCACAAGATAATCAGAAGACAGATCTGGCAGGATCTTTACCTAGAGTTGGAAGAAGGACTGTATGTTGGTCAAGTTCAGTCTTGAGCCAGGTACTGTTTAAAACTAAATCCCCCAAGCCTTGAGAATGTTAAGTTCAGTTCAGTTAAGTTGCTCAGTTGTGTCCTACTCTTTGCAACCCCATAGATTGTAGCACACCAGGCCTCCCTGTCCATCACCAACTCCCCAGGACTGATTTCCTCTAGGATGGACTGGTTGGATCTCCTTGCAGTCCAAGGGACTTTCAAGTCTTCTCCAACAACACAGTTCAAAAGCATCAATTCTTCGGTGCTCAGCTTTCCTTAGAGTCCAACCCTCACATCCATACATGACCACTGGAAAAACCATAGCCATGACTAGACAGACCTTTGTTGGCAAAGCAATGTCTCTGCTTTTTAATATGCTGTCTAGGTTGGTCATAACTTTTCTTCCAAGGAGCAAGCATCTTTTAATTTCATGGCTGCAGTCACCATCTGCATGATTTTGGAGCCCACAAAAATAAAGTCTGACACTGTTTCCATTGTTTCCCCATCTATTTCCCATGAAGCGATGGGACCAGATGCCATGATCTTAGTTTTCTGAGTGTTGAGGTTTAAGCCAACTTTTTCATTCTCCTCTTTCACTTTCATCAAGAGGCTCTTTAGTTCTTCTTCACTTTCTGCCATAAGGGTGGTGTTATCTGCATTTCTGAGGTTATTGCTATTTCTCACTGCACTCTTGATTCCAGCTTGTGCTTCATCCAGCCCAGCATTTCTCATGATGTACTCTGCATGTAAGTTAAATAAGCAGGGTGACAATATACAGCCTTGATGTACTCCTTTTCCTATTTGGAACCAGTCTGTTGTTCCAAGTCCAGTTGTAACTGTTGCTTCCTGACCTGCATACAGGTTTTTCAAGAGGCATGTCAGGTAGTCTGGTATTCCCATTTCTTTCAGAATTTTCCACAGTTTATTGTGATCCACACAGTCAAAGGCTTTGCCATAGTCAATAAAGCAGAAATAGATGTTTTTCTGGAACTCTCTTGCTTTTTTGATGATCCAGTGGATGTTGGCAATTTGATCTCTGGTTCCTTTGCCTTTTCTAAATCCAGCTTGAACATTTGGAAGTTCATAGTTCGTGTACTGTTGAAGCCTGGCTTGGAGAATTTTGAGCATTACTTTGCTAGCATGTGAGATGAGTACAACTATGCAGTAGTTTGAGCATTCTTTGGCATTGCCTTTCTTTGTGATTGGAATGAAAACTGACCTTTTCTAGTCCTGTGGCCCCTGCTGAGTTTTCCAAATTTGCTGGCATATTGAGAATGTTAAAGAAAACATTTTTTTTTCCCCCATAAACTTAAAAGAGGATATTGTGTGAAAGAGGTCTCTTGTCACTTTGTATCTCCAGTCCTGGGATTCATCTACTATGATCTGATGTGACCTGCTGAGAGTATGCCCCTACAAGTAGGTCTCTTCTGCATAGAGTAGACAGTCCTATGTCAATCATGCCAAGAAAGCCTGCTCTTGGTCTAGGGTGTGAGAATTTGGAAGGCAGATCATATATTGGGGTCAGGAAGAAATACTACTTTCTTGAACTTTAGACTGTGATTCTCCAGAGTGCTGAATGGCACTCCAGGCTGGCGTGGGGAACCTGGCTTTCACCGGTCCCTGGATACCCTGGGATACATCCCATCAAACAATGTCATTTTAATTCAAAGAGATCACACCATCTGTAATTAAAAAACAAACCTAGCAAACTGGTCCAACCCTATGTGTACACTGCCTAAATATTATGGTTTCAAGGACCTTTAAAAGACCCTGCATGTCCCAATAGTTCTCTATTTCCTGGCCCTTCCCCTCCCACTTTATTAGAATAAATCATCTATACAAAGGCTGAGTTAATTATCTTTACATTGTGAAAACATTGTAGCCCAGAGACTGCTACAAATTTACCCTGCTTAATTCTTTACCACCTTCCACAAGAATTCAAAAATTTTACATAGTTGCAATCATGTGCCCATGAAATAATGTATTCTGCATTAAAAAAAATCTTTGACATGTCAAAAGCACCTGCCCAGATAGTTACATAACAGGCAAAGCATTCTGGAAAGAGAGCTGATTTTGGTTCTAGGTACTTTCATTCAAATCACAGCTCCAAAATGGGTTGGTATGATCTTGGGCATATTACATAACCTCCTGACTCCACTTTGTCATTTCTGGGATAAGATTATTCTGGTTTGCGGGATGAATTGGAGGAACAGACATGATACATGAAGGGTAGCTGACTCATGGTAGGAAAGAACTGGTAGTTAATATCCATACTTCCTGATTTTTTTTGTGATAAGCATTGTGCCAAGAACTCTCTACCTCATCATCTATTTTAATCCTCATCACAACCCGTGAAGAGAGGTTGTACTCTCTCACTTTACAAAAGGAAGCACGTTGAGGTTAAGTCACTTGTTCAAGGTCACACAGGACAGAGGAGGCAGTGGAATTTGAACTAGGTCATGGTGAGTAGTGTCTTCTTGGCCAATACTGACTATGAAGAAGCACAAATGTCACCTAAGAATAATGGACTGCCTCTTCCCTTAGCACATGACTTTGCAGATTCAAGAATCCTAGGAAAGGGACTTCCCTGGCAGTCTACTGTTTAAGACTTCACCTTCCAATGCCTGGTCAGGGAGTCAAGGTCTCATGTGCCCTGGGGATGAAACACTAAAACATAAAATAGAAGCAATATTGTAACAAATTCCACAGAGACTAACAAAAAATGGTCCACATCTTAAAAAAAAAAAAGTCCTAGGAAAGCTAGAGAGTAGGAGGTAAAATCACTGCTTTAATTCTGAAGATGATGAACATAAGAAGGGTAATAAACTCAGCAGAACCTAAAAGAGCATAGTAACTTCAAGAAAAATGGGCCCAGTTGGACAAATACCCTCTTCTTTGTGGTTCAGTCAGTAGAGAATTTGCCTGCAATGCAGAAAACCACCTAAAATGCAGGAGGCCCAGATTCATTTCCTGGGTGAGGTGAGGAAGATTCCTTGAGGGAAGGAAATAACCCACTTCAGTATTCTTGCCTGGAAATTCCATGGACAGAGGAGCCTGGAGGTCTACAGTCCATGGGGTCTCAAAGAGTCAGACACAGTTGAGGAACTAATCCATCACCACCACTCAGATGTCTGAGGTACCACCTTTGTAATTACAAAATCTGTGTGGGTTACTACAAAGGCAATTTGTAGAAAGGGTACCGGTTGGGGAATTCCTGAACTCTCTGGGTTTTTTTAATTGTGTGTGTGTGCTCAGCCGAGTCGGATTCTTTGATAAAATTGGGAAAATAACAAGTGCTGCCTCCTAGGGCTGTTGTTAAAATCAACACCAACACCAGAAGGTCCATCACAAAGGACTTTGTTTCAGGGCCTGACACGTTACTCACTCTGAACTGCACCCAAGTCTGTGGCTCTTCTCCCAGGGCATATGATTTATTTCACAAACACTGACATTTAAAAAATACAGCTATCCAAGTATCATCACTATAGTACACGCATTTCTCAAGGGAGACCTATTTTAACAAGCAAATACACATTTCGTCTTCCTTCCCCCTAACGCATCGTTTCCTCCAAAAGACAAAAAGCACTAACACATTTGTCCTTGAAGGGCAGAGCCCAGAAATTCTGGTCTCTCTGGACACTCCCGCCCTTTCTGCTGGGGACCAACCGCCTGCCCCGCCTCGTGTCACAGAAGTCCCCGCCGAGCCAAGCAAAAAGTGTTTACTTCTGCCGCCTGCCAGCCCGGCGGGGAGGAGAAAGCTCCCTAGCCGCCCCTCTCTTTCTCCCCTGCAGCTTTCAAACAAACCGGGGCGGGAAAGGAGTGTCTCCTTGGCTGTGGAACCTGATCCTCCTACCTCGTCCAAAGCCACCCGCCGCTTTCCCCGGGCCTTCCCTTGGTGATTTTCCTGTCCGGGACGCCCGGGGAGGGCGCGTGGCTGGAGTCCCGCCAGCCGGAAAGGTAGGGGCTCGGCCGCGCTCCAGCCTCGCCCGCCCGGGGACGCCGGGCCCCAGCGGCTCTCTCTGCACCTCACTGCCCCGCACCTTCCTCGGCGCACTCGGCGGCGGCCACAGCCGCTGCCGCGAGAGGAGCTTCCCCGCGACTCCGGAGGCGCTCGGCGCAGTCGCCGAGGATCCGGCCCCGGGCGCTGTGGGCAGCGCACGCGCCGCCGGGCGCCTCGGATTTCTCGCTGGTCCCCCGCC
>NW_011494740.1:441727-442066 GCF_000754665.1 Bison bison bison
GGGGGCGCGCGGACCCGGGTGCTCACCGGGTAAGGGCGGCTGGGGCGCTGGGCACTGGAGCGGCCGGCGGGGGTGACGGGTTCCTCGCTCACTATTGTTTCTTTGTAAAAGGGGATGTACGCGACCCGGGGCGAGAGGTCTGGAAAGTTCTCTCGTTTTACCTTAAAAAAAATCTACGAGAAACCCTTCTTCCCGCCACAGTGGAACTAGACCTAAAGAAACCAGCTCGGAGGCGATTTGGCGCAAAGTGCAGGGACGAGAAAATTGCAGGGACTTGGCCTGCCGTTCATTTGGGGGAAAGGGGAGAAGAAGCTAGTGGTTTTGAGGCCGAATGCTACC
>NW_011494740.1:442260-460358 GCF_000754665.1 Bison bison bison
ACCGGGTTGAGGGTGGGGTTGCTGTTCGAAGATGTTGTTTTAAAAACGGTACTTGGGAGTGGTGATGAAAGCGACATCTTGAATGCCAACGTATCGGAAACTACAGAAGCCGCAGATTCTAAATCCAAAAGTCACACGTGCTTTAAGAGGCCCGCCACCTGAGAACTGTAATTAGGTAGATAGTTAAGAATACTGCGAATCTACCAGAAGCTCCTTGCCCTCTGGCCCCATGTTCACGCTAGTCTCGTGGTTTCTGATAGCTGCTCTTACAAGGCTAGCTTTGATATTTGACTTTCCAGTGATAAAACTTAGTGTCCCGGCTGCAGGCTGAGAAATTATATCTTTTGACTTATATGGAGATGTTACATATTTGGGAAGATCTGGTCAGGTTGCCAGGCTATTTTACATCTGAAACATGATGATTTGACATTTGTAAATTGATTTGTTTTCCCTTCCTTTTAGTCTCACCGCCGACTTTTAGTACGAAAATCTGTAAAGAGCCACTCTTAGATGATCTAGTTTGTCGTCTCCGAATGAGGCTGATTGGCTCGGAAGCACTTTAGATAATGGCAACTTTGGTTTATGAGAAGAGAACTTTTCTCAAAACTGTGTATCTGTTCTGGCATCAAGTGGTCCTTAAACGTGGAGGGGGAGGGCCTTCTCACAGGCCTTTTCTTGAGCAATATTTTCACCACGTTCCTCCCCGGTTGTCACAGTTTCAGGTTGTACCGTGTCTCCGTATTATGGTGTAATAGAATGAGATTGCTGTTTTGATTGTTTCAGTAGATTTGTTGGAGATATTCAGTTTGTTCTTATGCCCCAAATCAATACAAATCTTTGGAGCTCAAAAGGAATAGAAATAGTGTTGGCAGAAGAATGACCTTAAGAGACATAGCATTTAAAAAAAATCAGTCTGTCTTTTGTGAAAATTGTAATTTTCAAGTTTTCTCATTTTAAATAATAGTGGCAGCTGTTTGCTTCTGTGCGAGATATTTCTGTGTTCCATATCATATGGAATATTATGAGAGAGAAGTGAAGTAATACTGTGCTTCCCATGTTTCTCTGATAAGCATCATCTGCTAACCATGCAGATTACCAATAGGCTTTTTTCCATTGTGATTGCATTCAGAGGCCAGAGACCTGTTTAAGTGCATTCTAGGTGATGCTTATCAAGAAGGAGAGGAAAGCACAAAACTCAGGTGGTTCCCAGTATGGTTCCCAGTATTATCCTCAGTGAGTTCACCTGTGCTAGTTTATTTAATCTTCACAACCACCCTAGGAGAAAGGAATGCTTGACCTTATTTTATAATTAAAACAAACAAACAAACAAACTTGAGACTGCCCAAGGTTAAGTGACTTAGATTGGATCACAGGAGGGTCGCTTCACTTCTGCCTTGCAGGGGTCCCAGGAAGCCTCTGTAGCAGATGTTCCTCACAGGTTCTTCCATTCATTTGCTTGTCTTTCTCCTGTGCCTTCCACCCGCTCACTTGTATCCCCCTCTCCTATCTGAACACACCTTCTTAATTACCCCTCAGGCTTGGCTTCTTGAGTAGATGCTCTACATACTTTGTCTTTCCTCTTGTTAGTTTCAGACTTTCAACCGTTATCTTCTATCTTCTCCACATCTTTGACATGCCCCTTGGGTGGGTTGTGTCTGGCCAGGTTTACAAGGGCCTGTTATTGCCAATAGCTTATGTTCTGAATGTTCTTTTCATTCTGAATATATTTTCAGGGAAGTTCCTTTTTGCCTGGAAGAAATCTTCACAGGGCTACCTCCTCACTATCACTGTTGAATCTCTCTCTCCTGCTTATCCTAACTACAGTGGATAACAGCATACACCACAGTTTCCAGTTGAACCCTGATGAGTTAAAGTGTTTAATTTGGAGTGCACTTGATGTATAGAACAAGATGTGTGCGTTGGACATAACAGTGTTTTTGTAGAAAGCTATATTTATGGTTCCATGTCAGGGTGTCAGAAGCACAGTTCTCACTGTAGTGGGGTAGCAGGTGTTTTTTCTCCTGATGGTGATTGAATTGGTCAGGAACTTGGCTGCCAGACAGGCGGTCAGGCTAAGAAGCAATGATATTTTGCGGGTGAGGATATGATAAAAGAGAGTGAGGAGCAGTAGGATCTCAGTCTCTTCCCCGTGTTCATATTTCTTTTTTTCTTTTTGGAGATCTTTTGGTCATCCCAGGAGGAATGGGCAGCTTACCACTTACTACCACAACCTTCTGCATCTGATCAGGGTTTTCGTCTTCCTGGACCTTTGGGAAAAAGGAGAAGGAAAGCACCCAACCTTTAGGAAATTTCTTATCATGAACACTAGAAAGCTGAGTGAAGAGTCTCTTCTGTGTTCTCTCTTCTTCCCCCTTTTACCTGAGATGCAATGTGCAAGGGGGATCATTTCATCCAGTTGCACAGAGTAATGCTGGTTTTTGAAGAATTCTTTAAACATTGACTTACTTTTTATGTGATTGGGGATGGAAAGATCTGTGGGAGATGAGAGAATAAGGCCTCCAGGAGAGGAAATGGCAAGGAAGCTGGCGATTTCTCTAAGGGAAGGAAGCAATGTTGTTCTCACCCCCGTGGCGTGTGGAAGCAGGCCTGGAATTGGTGTGGTTGTGGGTCATGGTCATGACCATGTGCTTTGATGGGGCAACAAAAGGGGCAGAGAATGGTTTTGCAGTGGCTCTTGAGTGACTTTCTGCAGTCATCTATATGGTGGAACTTGAGATTCAGCCAATATTTATTGCGTCCCTACCATGTACAGGAGATGTTCTAGGTAGGGTGTGCAGCATTGAACAAAACACATTCTTTGCTCTTACAGAGTTTATGTTTCTGTGGGAAATGGAATCAATAAATCAGATACAAATATATGGGAAAACACTTTTCAGATAGAATGAGTGTTATGAAGACAGTTCATTGTGGGGGTGTGCCAGACAGGGTCTGAGGGAAGCTGGTTTAGGGCAGTCAGAGAGCTGCCATGAGGGGGTGGTGTATGAAGAAAGATAGGAATGGTGAGAAGCCAGTCAAGTGAAGAGCATTCTAGGCAGAGGAAACAGTGGCCGCAGAGGCCCGGAGGCATAAATGAACTGCGGATGTTTGCAGAACTTGGAGAAGAGTGCAAAAGGGCAAGCTAGGAGGAGAGGAAGTCAGTGAGGTAAGCAGAAGGCTGCTTGTGAGATACCTTCAAGTCTTAAGAAGGAGTTTGAATTGTGTTTTAATTAGAATAAGATGCCACTGGAGGCTGATTTAGAGATTCAGTCTTCACCTGGTGGTTGATGGACTTTCCTCTTGGGCTTTTTCTTGCTCTCTCTCTCTCTCTCTCTCTCACACACGTTTTCATTCTTCACATTTTTCTTCTCCCCATTAATTGGCCATCACTGATTTCCCTTCCTTGCTCTAGGCCAGGGCACAGGCATGTCCACACTGAGAAGCGGTTCTCAGAGGACTGTGTACAGTTTTCCTCTCACTCACTGAAATAAATCCTTGTACTCACTCAAGCATGAAACGCTCCGTCACTAGCTTTGATTGCTCAACTTCTCTCTAGGCTGAATATCTAGTTGTCTCTAAGTCTCTGGGTTGGCTGGTGGCATCTGAAACTAGATATGAAAAACTAAGTTAATCATCTACTCAAATCGATCACAGTTGGTATCGTTTGCAAGTGTGATTGATTTGAGTAGATTAACTTAATTTTTCCCATCTAGTTTCAGATGCCACCAACCAAAAGGACAATGATCGTCTGAAGAGGGGATATTCTATATAATGGGAAACTCTTCCCTTTTCCTGATGCCAGCCCCCTTTCCCCCAGGCTATGCAGGGAGTTACAGTTTCAGTGGAAATGAACTCTTGTAATAGTTGCCATGGGACTATACTATGCCTTAGAAATTTTGTTTCTATCGTTCTTCATAGATAATCTCAGTCTTAGAGTAACACTTAAATCATGAAAATTTATGACCAAGGCAGTACTTCCTAGTAGCACTGGTTTATCAGAAATGAACAGAGGCATTTTATCAGGTATCCTTTGATTCCAAGATAGCTCATCATCTCCGGTATCCAACTCTCTGGGGAAACTTGGTATACTCTTAGAAAATTACTTTTGAGATTATTTAGCCAGATGCCCTGCTCATTTATTAATTTACATACTTAACTGATATATATATATATATATATCAGTTATCTTTCAGCTTTTGGTATCTGTTTCCTTATGGCTGATGTGCTGACATAAAATCTGGAACATGTTTCAGTTTAAGCAGGCAGCAGTTATGTCTCGTCTTGTTTGCCCCGTGTCCTCCACCTGGTGTGGCGTTCAGAACGTTATAAATAGAACAGACGGTTGCCAGGTGTCTCCATCCGTGCCCATGGATTAACTCACAGTGTGAATAGCTCAGCTGTAACATCTTAATAACTCTTAGGCTTCATCTTTGTAACTATTAGGATTATCAGTGTATCATTTCAAAAACTTGACCCATTGGAGAAAATAGGTGAAATGTGCATTCATTCCTGTGGGTTTGTCTAAATTAATTAAAACTTTTCTGGCTTTGAAACTTTTTTTGAAAATTATTAGGTTGACATGTAAGAGACTGGTATGTGAATATTATCAGATGGCTATTCTCAAATTTGTTTTCATGTACAGTAAACTTTCAGACATGAGTCTGAGTGAACTCCGGGAGTTGGTGATGGACAGGGAGGCCTGGCGTGCTGCGATTTATGGGGTCACAAAGAGTCAGACACGACTGAGCGACTGAACTGAACTGAACTGAAACTTTCAGAGATGGTTAGATAGTATTACTGACTCAATGAACGTGAATTTGACCACCTCCAGTAGATAGTGAAGAAGAGGGGAGCCTGGTGTGCCATAATCCATGGGGTTGCAAAGAGTCAGATGCAACTTAGAGACTCTGTTACAACAAATTTTCAGTTTCATAATTCATAATTTATGATAATTTGAGTTGGGTTTGTAGTTACATTTGTGAGGAAATAAGTGTGCCAAGAGATTAGATAACAAAATCATTTCCCTTTTTAATAGCCCAGCATCTCACATCTATGATTTCATGCCCTTTAGTAAGCACCGCTTGAATTCCATTGCTTATTATGATATGTCTTAGGTTTCTGTTAGATATCATTTAACCTAGCTGGAGACACAAACAGATTCACTGGGGATAAAAAGCTCTTCTCATCTCTTCTCATCAGGGCCAGAGCTGAGAGTGAGTCCCTGCCTGGGAAAGGGAACTGAGAAGGGCCAGCTGTGGACTCTTGCTGAAACTCAGAGTGACAAAGTTTCTCACAAAGAATGGCGTCTTTAGAGGGCATCTTCCTGGTTAATAGAGATACTCTGTATACATATTTTAAAGGTTCAACCTTTTAGATTTTTTCCCCCCTGTCCCTCAAGGACATGCTGCTATAATACCAACAATATAAACAAAGTCTTCTTGTCTTTGAGCTGATTTTATGGAGTCTGCCTCCCCAATAAGATTTTAGTCCTCAGAGAAGTTATCAGCCCAGTGTTTCTGATAGCTTAGAGGAGTTTTCTTCTTAGGAAATATTTTATTGCAAATATTTAGGCCAGCACCATAGAAGGTGCTGCTTTTATTAAAATAATACAGTACAAAGTGTAATAAAATGAAATGCTTTTATTAAAATCTGTGCAGCCCTTTAGTGTGTAAGAGTCCTTCATGTCTTAAGGGATAGAAGAGGCAAAGATGGGGAATATGCGCATATTCTATGTTCAGCACAGAGCCAAAGAATTAAAAAATCAGGTTTGTTTTGTTTTTAATTCCCTGGTTTGTTTTTATGGATAATATAAAGCTGGTATTAGATCATGTAATATATAATTATTATAGTATAATAAAGTTATAAACTGCACTTAAAATGGAAAAAAATGGGTTATCTTGTTGCATTTAGACAAGAGCGATGAGTTGATCCAGTTCCAGATGGATTTCCAGCTGCTTTTCAGCAACAGCAAGTAATTTAATTCATAATTTTATTTAATTGACAGACTCTGCAAGTTATAGGACTTTTTTTTGTGAATGATTTTGGTGAGATAAAGAATACTGCTGTCAAGATCCTTTTGATAGTTGAAGCCAATATCTCAAGTAAATGTCAGAGTAAGTTAGCTAATCACTCTTGTTTGATCCCAGCTATGCTACAATTAGATTAGAAATAATTGGATTTTTTTCTTAAGCAGGATGTTAAGGGATATGTGTAATTTCTGATGGTTGAAATATCTGTAAATGTTTTGTAGGCCTGGGATATTTTTGGAGGACAAAACTGGCCCATCTACTGCAAAAAACCTGAAAGGCTTCCCTCCATTTTTAGAGTTGGTGTGTAGGCCTCCTCTGCTTTAACCGTAAATAATGCAATTACATTCTTCATACAGAGCTTCTACCCAAGGTCTCCACCTATGTCCACCAATATTCCTGTCCATGCACCTTTTATATTAACATTCCTCAAGCATGGTTTTTATTACAGAAATTTTTTTCTGCTCAAAAATCCAGAGAATTCTTCCCACAGGTCTTTGAAGTTTTCTGCTCTCTCCTGTTGCTTTTTTTTTTTTTTTTTTTTTACTGTTCCATTTGCTCCTGCAGTCGCTGCAAGCCTCCCCGTGCTGCAGATTGTGAAGGCCTTTAGAACTGGTGCCCTTCTCCTTCCACTCCCCTCCCACCCCCATCCAAGCTAGATGATAACCTGCCTTTCCAGCTTCATGGCTGATAAACTGCCTGACTCTGAACACATTGCCTAACTTCTGTGAAGATCACTTTCTTCATCTCTAAACTTGAATAATGCCCACTTCACAGTTATGATAATTAAAAAAGAAAGCATGTGCAAATAGTTCAGTATAGGGCCTGCCAAATACCTAACACTTAATCGATATTGTTACATTATTATTATTATTATAACTCTTATTATAGCTATTATCATAACTCTTGTTCACTGGATAGTTAAAATTTGACTTTCTCCAGAAAGTCTTTCTGTTTGGCCTTCTCTGGCTCTAATTTTTTTTTTTTTTTTTAACCAGTCTGAGTCCTATTAGAACCTGACTTCACTTTCAGTTCATGACTTCACTTTCACTTCAGTTCAGTTGCTCAATTGTGTCCGACTCTTTGCAACCCCCTTGCAGCACGCGAGGCCTCCCTGTCCATCACTAACTCCTGAGTTTACTGAAACTGATATCCATTGACTCGGTGATGCCATCCCACCATTTCATCCTGTGACTTCAATTTGGACTCTATTTATCTACTCATGTTGTTATATTCTTCAGTTTTCCTTGAACAGTAATAAATATTTGGACACCTTTCATGTGCCAGGCACAGTACTAATTATAATATAGAGATCCATGGGCAAACAGTGGAGGGATGCAGTGTGCAGTGTATGTGTGTACACAAGTGTGCGTGTATGTGCATGTACGCATGCTTCAGGTGGAGTTGGGAGATGAAAATCTGTTGATTGGTACTGTGATTTTTCAGAATAAACTAGGGTTGAGAACAAAAACTACTCTGTTCATTTGTCCATTAAAAAAATGAACATCTGTTCATCTTTTTCTGTAGTTTAAAAAACCTGATAGTTGTATCTTGAAACATATGTTCTTGAAACACTTTACATATACTTTCTTTCTTAGAATCTTCTCTATCCTTATCTCAACATGGGTAGAGGTAGAGAAGGAAGACTTTCTTGAAAAGTGGAATCCCACTAGCTGCCTCCGATTTATGGCAGTTTTCACGAGAAGATGATGAAAACATTTCATGAGAAAATGATGAACATTATTGAACATAATACATATTTGATATTTGATCTCTCATTTTTAATAACCTAAGTGTTTGAAAGAAACGTGAGGGAGTTCCTTGGTTGCCTA
Source organism: Bison bison bison (assembly GCF_000754665.1). Lineage (NCBI taxonomy): Eukaryota > Metazoa > Chordata > Mammalia > Artiodactyla > Bovidae > Bison > Bison bison. The sequence continues at coordinate 450,116 of NW_011494740.1, forward strand.
GTGGTTAGGATTCCAGGTTTTCACTGCCATTGCCCAGGTTCAGTCCCTGACTGGGGAACTGAGATCCTGCAAGTCACACATAGCACAGCCAAAAAAAAAAAGAAAAAGGAGATGTGAGGTATCATTTGAGACTTCTGAAACCTGGGTTTCTATATGAAATTTGAGAGTGCAGAGGGGCTTCAACAGGACAGAGATATCCAAGGAAAACAGTCCACAGGACTACTATAAATGCATGGCCTTGAAACTTCCAGTACCTCCCTATTACATTTCACACTCAAGAAAGCCACAGCTTCCTCTTCTATAATTATTTGCTTGATAATTTTTATGTGCAGTTTGATTAAGATTTTATTTTTATTTGTTTCCTTTGCAGTTAAAGTTTGGCTTCCTTTCCTCCTCTCTGTTCCCCTTTCTTATTCCTCTTCTCCTCCCCATTCCCATTTTTAAGACATCATTCAATTTTTAACACATCAATATGTTATTCAGAGCTTCTTCAATTGTTGTTGTTCAGTCACCAAGTTGTATCTGACTCTTCACCACCCCATGGAGTGCAGCACTCCAGGCCTCCCGGTCCCTCACCATCTCCCAGAGTTTGCCCAAATTCATGTCCAATGAATTGGTGATGCCATCCAACCATTGCATCCTTTGTCACCCTCTTCTCCTTCAGTCTTTCCCAGCATCAGGGTCTTTTCCAATAAGTCAGCTCTTCGCATCAGGTGGCCAAAGTATTGGAGCTTCAGCTTCAGCATCAGTCCTTCCAATAAATATTCGGGGCTGATTTCCTTTAGGATGGACTGGTTTGATCTCCTTGAAGTCCAAGGGAGTCTCAAGAGACTTCTCCAGCACAACAGTTTGAAAGTATCAATTTTTTGGTGCTCTGCCTTCTTTATGGTCCAGCTCTCACATCTGTATATGACTACTGGAAAAAAACCATAGCCTTGACTATATGGACTTTGTTGGCAAAGTGATGGCTCTGCTTTTTAACATACTGTCTAGGTTTGTCATAGCTTTCCTGCCAAGAAGCAATTGTCTTCTAATTTCATGGCTATGGTCACCATCCCCAATGATTTTAGAGCCCAAGCAGAGGAAATCTGTCACTGCTTCTACCTTTTCCCCTTCTATTTGCCATGCAGTGATGGGACTGGATGCCATGATCTTAGTTTTTTTAATATTGAGATTTAAGCTGGCTTTTTCACTCTCCTCCTTCACCCTCATCAAGATACTTTTTAGTTCCTTTTCACTCACTGCCAGCCTGAATTTTAATACGAGGAGCTGATGATTTGAGCCACAGTCAGCTCCAGGTCTTGTTTATGCTGCTTGTATAGAGCTTCTCCATCTTTGACTGCAAAGAATATAATCAGTCTGATTTAAGTATTGACCATCTGGTGATGTTTATGTGTAAAATTGTCTCTTGTGTTGTTGAAAAAGGGTGTCTGCTATGACTGGTGTGTTCTCTTGGTAGAATTCTGTTGGCCTTTGCCCTCTTCATTTTGTACTCCAAGGCCAAACTTGCCTGTTACTCCAGGTATCTCTTGACTTCCTACTTTTGCATTCCAGTACCCTGTGATGAAAGGGCCATCTTTTTTTGGTGTTAGTTGTAGGTCTTCTAGGTCTTCATGGAACCAGTCAACTTCAGCTTATTTAGCATCAGTGGTTGGGGCATAGACTTGGATTACTGTGATGTTTGCCTTGGAAACAAACCAGGATCATTCTGTCATTTTTAAGGTTGCACCTAACTATTGCATTTCAGACTCTCTTGTTGATTCTGAGGGTTACTCCATTTCTTCTATGGGATTCTTGCCCACAATAGTAGGTATAAGGGTCATCTGAATTGAATTCACCCATTCCTGTCCATTTTAGTTCTCTGTTTCCTAAGATGTCCATGTTTATTTACTCTTGCCATCTCCTGCCTGACCATGTCCAATTTACCTTGATTCATGGAATTCCAGGTTCTTATGAAATACTGTTCTTTATAGCATCAAATTTTACTTCCATCACCAGACACTTCCACAACTGAGCTTATGCAATATCTGATGTTAAATGTCTGACTTATATTTAATTCTAGGAAATCCTACATATTTTTACTGCAGAAATACATTTTCTACCAAATCTGAGTGGGGTCCAGTGTATTTTAACTCTGTCTTTTGGTGTTGATCTCTCTTGCTTAGAAATTAGGCAAGAGGATGGAAAACTCCATAACCACAAGAGTTTAAAATTCCCAGAGGAGAATTAGATGTGAAAGAAAAAACATTGGAATATACTTGAGCTGTAATTAGCCTGAAAATGGAATGTGTGGCAGAGGTCCCCAAGAAGGCTAGGAAAACAGGGCAGAGCGAAAACTGTTGTAGCTCATTTCTGGCACTGTTTTGGGAAGCCTGTGCCCTTATTGTGGGTCTGTGGTTGTCAAACAACTTTTTTTAAGACACCCAGAAATTTTGCCTCTAGAAATTGTCAATCTTTTAGTTCAAATATATGTACTCCTTGGCCCTTATATTTTTCTCATTATAAGTGTGTTACTTTGGCATTTTCATTTATACACCAGCACCTGGGAGTTGAACGTCTCAGGTAAACTGACCACTCGAATGTCTGAACCAGCAGGGCTGAGTGGCTGACTGTTGGGTTGGGGCTTCTCCCAGGTAAAGCTCCTTTCTGAAGTTACACCTGGGCTGTCAACACCTTTATGGCTTGGACAGCACCAAGTTCTCTAAAAGTAAAGCTCTTATGGAAATTCATCATCCATGCAGAGGAGCATACAAACCATGTACATATGAAGTGAAAGTGAAAGTCGCTCAGTTCAATTCAGTTGCTCAGTTATGTCTGACTCTGCGACCCTATGAATTGCAGCACTCCAGGCCTCCCTGTCCATCACCAACTCCCGGAGTTCACTCAAACTCAGGTCCATTGAGTCGGTGATGCCATCCAGCCATCTCATCCTCTGTCGTCCTGTTCTCCTCCTGCCCCCAGTCCCTCCCAGCATCAGAGTCTTTTCCAATGAGTCAACTCTTCGCATGAGATGGCCAAAGTACTGGAGTTTCAGCTTTAGCATCATTCCTTCCAAAAAACACCCAGGACTGATCTTCTTTAGAATGGACTGGTTGGATCTCCTTGCAGTCCAAGGGACTCTCAAGAGTCTTCTCCAACACCACAGTTCAAAAGCATCAATTCTTCGGCGCTCAGCTTTCTTCACAGTCCAACTCTCACATCCATACATGACTACTGGAAAAACCATAGCCTTGACTAGACGGACCTTTGTTGGCAAAGTAATGGCTCTGCTTTTCAATATGCTATCTAGGTTGGTCATAACTTTGCTTCCAAGGAGTAAGCGTCTTTTAATTTCACGGTTGCAGTCACCATCTGCAGTGATTTTGGAGCCCAAAAATATAAAGTCTGACACTGTTTCCTCTGTTACCCCATCTATTTGCCATGAAGTGATGGGATCAGATGGCATGATCTTCGTTTTCTGAATGTTGAGCTTTAAGCCAACTCTCTCACTCTCCTCTTTCACTTTCATCAAGAGGCTCTTCAGTTCCTCTTCACTTTCTACCATAAGACTGGTGTCATCTGCATATCTGAGGTTATTGATATTTCTCCTGGCAATCTTGATTCCAGCTTGTGTTTCTTCCAGCCCAGCATTTCTCATGATGTACTCTGCATATAAGTTAAATAAGCAGGGTGACAATATACATCCTTGACGTACTCCTTTTCCTATTTGGAACCAGTCTGTTGTTCCATGTCCAGTTCTAACTGTTGCTTCCTGACCTGCATACAGGTTTCTCAAGAGGCAGGTCAGGTGGTCTGGTATTCCCATCTCTTTCAGAATTTTCCGCAGTTCACTGTGATCCAAACAGTCAAAGGCTTTGGCATAGTCAATAAAGGAGAAATAGATATATTTCTGGAACTCTCTTGCTTTTTCCATGATCCAGCAGATGTTGGCAATTTGATCTCTGGTTCCTCTGCCTTTTCTAAAACCAGCTTGAATATCTGGAAGTTCAGGGTTCACATATTGCTGAAGCCTGGCTTGGAGAATTTTGAGCATTACTTTACTAGCATGTGAGATGAGTGCAATTGTGGGGTAGTTTGACCATTCTTCAGCATTGCCTTTCTTGGGATTGGAATGAAAACTGACCTTTTCCAGCCCTGTGGCCACTGCTGAGTTTTCCAAATTTGCTGGCATATTGAGTGCAGCACTTTCACAGCATCATCTTTCAGGATTTGAAAGAGCTCAACTGGAATTCCATCACCTCCACTAGCTTTGTTCGTAGTGATGTTTCCTAAGGCCCACTTGACTTCACATTCCAGGATGTCTGGCTCTAGGTGAGTGATCACACCATCGTGATTATCTTGGTTGTGAAGATCTTTTTTGTACAGTTCTTCTGTGTATTCTTGCCACCTCCTAATATCTTCTGCTTCTGTTAGGTCCATACCATTTCTGTCCTTTATTGAGCCTATCTTTGCATGAAATGTTCCCTTGGTATCTCTAATTTTCTTGAAGAGATCTCTGGTCTTTCCCATTCTGTTGTTTTCCTCTATTTCTTTGCATTGATCGCTGAGGAAGACTTCCTTATCTATCCTTGCTATTCTTTGGAACTCTGCATTCAGATGCTTATATCTTTCCATTTCTCCTTTGCTTTTCGCTTCTCTTTTTTTCACAGCTATTTGATAGTCACTCAGTTGTGTCTAAGTCTTGACGACCCCATGGACTATACAGTCCATGGATTTCTCCAGGCCAGAATATTGGAGTGGGTAGATGTTCCCTTCTCCAGAGGATCTTCCAAACCCAGGGATTGAACCAAGGACTTCTGCATTGCAGGCAGATTCTTTACCTGCTGAGCCATGAGGGAAGGCCATGTACATATAGTTCAATACATTTGCTCCCAAGAAGCACACTTGTATAACCTCCCTCCAGGTGAAGAGGCGGAACATAGCCTGCCTTCAGGGAGTGCACGGAGCACTCTCACCTGATCACTGCTCCTCTCCTACCATGTAACCACTACTCTGACTTTCACCACCATAGGCTATCTTTTTTTTCTCTTTCTCTTTAATTTGAAATGGCACCCATGGTGTTCTGAGTGACTCTAGGATGTCAGAAGGGCTTGCCAGGTGATGCTAGTGGTAAAGAATCCTGCTAATGCGGGAGACCTAAGAGACACAGATTGAATCTCTGGGTTGGGAAGATCCCCTGGAGGAGGGCATGGCAACCCATTCCAGTATTCATGCTTGGAGAATCCCATGGCCAGAGGACCTTGGTGGGCTACAGTTCACAGGGTTGCAGAGAGTAAGCCACGACTGAGCGACTTAGCATGCACGCAGAGAATCAGAGTCCCTCGGGCTCAGAGGAAGGACTGGGCATCAAGAGATGTGTTATGGGTTGAGTCGTGTCTCCCTAAAAAGACATGTTGAAGTTATAACTCTCAGTACCTCAGAATGTGACCTCATTTGAAAATAGGGTCACGGAGATGTAGTGGTTAAGATGAAGTCATGCTGGAGTAGGGTGGCCCCCTGGTCCAGTGTGACTGGTATCCTTATAAGAAGCATGTGTGTGAGGACAGAGACACAGGGAGAGCACCGTGTGAAAACACTGGGTTGGAGTGATGGCATCTATCAGCCACGGGGTGCTAAGGAGTGCCAGCAAACCACCAGAAACTAGCACGAGGCAAGGAAGTATTCCCCCCTACCAGGTTCAGATGGAGCATGGCCCTGCCAGCACTTGGCATTTGGACTTCTAGCCTCCAGAACTGTGAGATAAACACCTCTGTTATTGTAAGCCACCGTGTTTGCGGTACTTTGTTGCTGCAGCCCTGGGAAATGAACACAGAGTGTCCGTGGTGGGCCTGGTGCCTGAACCCTCCTGTCTCCATTCCCCAGATCCCCCCTAGGCCTTGGTTCTGGAATTTTCCCTGTCTTGCCCCTGGCTGCTGCATGTCTGTGATGTGCCCCGTAGGAGGACAAAGGTTTCATGGCAATGATATGGCTTTTTCTTTATTTCTCCACACTATTCTTCCCTAGTGTTTTTGGACTGAACCAGTTTGGTTTCCTGGGATATCCCAGACCAAGCTTCGCACGTCATCTCTCTAGACTTCCCACCAGTGCCTCTCTGGCCCTCTGCTGTGGTGTCCTTTAGCCATTCTCCCAGACCTGGCCTGAGCCACCTCCTCGGTCCAGTTGTCCCCAGTTACTCTGATTCACAATCATCTTTGATAGGGGAAAAAAAAATAGAACTTTATGCTTTAAATGAAATCTCTATTTTTCAAATAGTACAGCATGCTGTAAATAAAGGTTTCATTTTGCTCTACTTTGACATATCAAAGGCCAGTTCTCATTTTAGAAAGTAAAAAAAGCCCTCAGATCAAAAAACAGTCCAACAGTTAGGCTTCAGTTAGTAAGAAGGGACTAAGCAGAGGGTAGCAGATGACAGAATGCTTTTTTCTTCAGCAAAGGATTGGGTTTAGACTGCCTGACAGTAACTTCTCTTATTCTGGGCTGAGTTTCTGGGGTAAGGGGAATGCTAAGAACCATACTGTTTTGAAGTCCCCAGGGTGACTTCACATGCCCGGGCCACTTGCTTTGCCCTTCTTTCGTACTCTTGTTTCAGGACCCAGAGATTTGCTGGGGACGTTTGTCTGGAATGCTCTCGGCACAGACTCGCCCTTCACCTTACATGTCCACAGCCTAGCGTGGTTGCAGAGGGCATGTGCCTGTCATGGCCCCTGCTTTCTGTTCAGAAGTCACTGCTTACTGCCAGTAACACCAGGGGAAGCCACCAGACATTTAGAAAAATCACAAAGGTGGGGAAGTTTGAAAAGTTTAAGCAGTTCTACTTTTGGTTTCTGGCCTCTTGCTGATTCTCATTCTCTTTATAACTAGTTTCTACTGCTCATACAATATATTTTGTCCTTTGAGGGGGAATGCAAAAAAGTTGCATGTTTTAGGCTTCTATGTTTTTTCTATAAGATACATATTACTTAATTGAAAAACAAGAAAGTAGGGCACTTTGAAGTTATAGTTTGGAAAAGGAAATGGCAACCCACACCTGTATGCTTGCCTGAAAAATCTCACGGACAGAGGAGCCTGGCGAGCTGCAGTCCATGGGGTCTCTAAGAGTCAGACACGACTGAGCAACTAAACATGAAGCTATAGTTAAGAGGTCAGCATGGGGCAAAGGTTATATTTGGTATGTCTGTGTTTTTGTGGACTTGCCTTTAGAGCATCTGTGCTCAGACGGTTTTTTTCCCCCTGAGATTTTGTGCCATGTGATAAGATGGGCAATAGGTATCTGTGTTGGATGGATAAATGGATAATTGAGCTTCTCCATTTGCTTGGCCAGTTATTTCACCAAACTACTGGTAGGATGAATTGCAGTTGAGTTCTGAGCTGCCTCCTGAAGCCTGGAGGTTTTCCTAAGCCCAGGGGGATTTCTTGGACTGGAGACCAGGAATTTAGAAGTGATATCCCCTTGGCTCTGGCCTGTGAAATGTGCTAAAACATTTTGGCTAATTGTGACCATGGAGCTGACTGCATGGTGATCCCCAGTGCACTGGAGTTACTTCTTTCATTGGAAACCCAGCTTTGTTTACCTTCTTAGGAATGTTGAACACTTCCTTGGAAATCTGCTAAGAGAGGAAACATTTCTCCCCCCTCTCTTCAGAGAAAATACTCTTTCTTGAATTTCCTTTACATCTTCTAGACTAGGGTAGTTTGTTTATTTTTGTCTACACCTAGCCTTGTGGAATCTTAGTTCCCAAGGATTGAACTTGGGCCATGGCAGTCAAAGTGCAGAGTCCTAACCACTGGGGCCACCAGGGAACTCCTGAGACTAGGTTATTTTAGCATGTAAAGAATGCAGCCATTAGTAAACATTTATTCATATTTTAAAACATCTACCTTTTGTGGTTTTCTCAGATTCTTTATATAAAGTGATATTAAAGGTAGAGGAATGCCATTGATAAGTCTTCACTTATTTGTAGACTTGACTTCAGTTTAGCCTGGATAATAAACTTTGTTACAATATCCTTGAACTAAACATTTCCATTAATGTAAATACATCATTGTGTATGGTCACACTGTTTATGGGTCTAAAGACTTCAGGGTGAAAGACTTGGTGTTTTATTACTTTGCTTCGTTGTCCACTTTATCCATCCTTGACTCTGGTACATGGGAGTACCTCCTAATTGCTCGATTCTAAAGAGAAATTTGAAATTCTGTGGGGTAGTGTCTTGGATTATTTTCTGCCTAAAACACTGAACAAAGCATTCCAGGGAAAGCTTTGGTTTGTTTACTTGCTCAAGCACTCAGAGTTTTCTGCCTAGTCACTGTGGTTATCAGAAAAAGAAAGTGGTTATAAGACTATTTTCTGCATATGCTTTTTCTTCAATATGTTTTGTTTTCAACAGAATGATTATAGATTTACTTTACCTATAAATGTATTTTCTCATTTAAAATACTATTAACTTTGCATTTGCAAAGAGTCATCAGTTCAGTTCAGTCACTCAGTCGTGTCCGACTCTTTGCAACCCCATGAACCAGGGCACGCCAGGCCTCCCTGTCCATCACCAACTTCCGGAGTCCACCCAAACCCATGTCCATTGAGTTGGTGATGCCATCCAACCATCTCATCCTCTGTCATCCCCTTCTCCCACCTTCAATCTTTCCCAGCATCAGGGTTTTTTTCAAATGAGTCAGTTCTTCACATCAGGTGGCCAAAGTATTGGAGTTTCAGCTTCAACATCAGTCCTTCCAATGAACACACAGGACTGATTTCCTTTAGGATGGACTGGTTGGATCTCCTTGCAGTCCAAGGGACTCGCAAGAGTCTTCTCCAGCACCACAGTTCAAAAGTATCAATTCTTCGGCACTCAGCTTTCTTCACAGTCCAACTCTCACATCCATACATGACTACTGGAAAAACCATAGCCTTGACTATACGGACCTTGGTTGGCAAAGCAATGTCTCTGCTTTTTAATATGCTGTCTAGGTTGGTCATAACTTTTCTTCCAAGGAGCAAGCGACTTAATTTCGTGGCTGAAGTCACCATCTGCAGTGATTTTGGAGCCCCCCCAAAATAAAGTCTGCTGCTGTTTCCCCATCTATTTACCATGAAGTAATGGGACCAGATGCCATGATCTTAGTTTTCTGAATGCTGAGCTTTAAACCAACTTTTTCACTCTCCTCTTTCACTTTCATCAAGAGGCTCCTTAGTTCTTCTTCACTTTCTGCCATAAGGGTGGTGTCATCTGCATATCTGAGGCTATTGCTATTTCTCCCAGCAATCTTGATTCCAGCTTGTGCTTCTTCCAGCCCAGTGTTTCTCATGATGTACTCTGCATATAAGTTAAATAAGCAGGGTGATAATATACAGCCTTGACGTACTCCTTTTCCTATTTGGAACCATTCTGTTGTTCCATGTCCAGTTCTAACTGTTGCTTCCTGATCTGCATACAGGTTTTTCAAGAGACAGGTCAGGGGGTGTGGTGTTCCCCATCTTTCAGAATTTTCCACAGTTTGTGGTGATCCACACAGTCAAAGGCTTTGTCATAGTCAAAGAGTCATACCTGGTATGTTAAATATCTAGGTATTTTTAAACAGCTTGAGTTATCAAAGTTTATGCTTTAGAAAAAAGACTATGTGGAAGTGAAATTTGAATTTTAAAGTATTTCTAGCAGTTTGTAGGGATTCCCTGATAGCTCAGTTGGTAAAGAAACCACCTACAATGCAGGAGATACCTGTTCCATTCCTGGGTTGGGAAGATACCCTGGAGAAGGGAAAGGCTACCCACTCCAGTATTCTGGCCTCCATGGGATCACAAAGAGTTGTTGGTAAGATTATCTTAGTAAACTGCTTTTTTTTAGATTGGAAAAAAAAAATATTTGGCTCCAAAATGACATTTGGATCTCTGAAAACAGCCTAAATATCTGCTGATAGGGAATGGAAAGAGTTGTGGTACAATTGATTAATAGGATACTGTACAGAATTTGAATGAATCAGACCTTTATGCATTGGTATGGATGGATCTCTGAGCCTGAAGTGTAGAGTGAAAAAATTCAAATTTCAAAACATTCTGTATTTCGTATGTAAATGTTAAACCATTACTTAAAACAGTATCATATACCACGTATGTGTGTACATGTATGTGAATAAAAAGTAGGCAAATTCATGATTGTGGTTGGATCCCAGAGAAAAAGAGGAGGGTAGGGAGAGGAACACAAATCTCCATTAAAAAAGAATCCCTGAGAAGATAATGGTTATTTTG
>NW_011494740.1:460458-466237 GCF_000754665.1 Bison bison bison
GAAGACCCAGCACAGCCAAAAATCAATTTTAAAAAGCAAAACAAAAAACTAGTTCCCAATGCCAGACCCTGTTCCAGGCACCAAAGACACAGTAGTGAAGAAGAAAATTAGTTTACAATCCAGGAAGAGACGGAGAAAGTAACAAGCAGTTGTTATTACTATTAAGTAATACTATTTGGTATTATTACTATGTAGTAATTATTAAATTTACAACTGTGATTGGACAAGGCACTAACCTAGGTAGGGGAGGACAGAGAGCCTCAGAGGAATTTGAGAGAATTCACAGAGAACTCCTCTGAGGAGTAAACAGATGAAATCAGGGTAAAAATGAAAAGCATTCCCGGCAAAGGAAATGGCATTTGTGACTGAGGCTGCTGCTAATAGAAGTGAGCATGAAAGTAAGAGCTCATCTTTGTTGCATGCCTACCACATGCATGAACTCACAGAATCCTCACGACTGGGGTTGGATCCCAGAGAAAAAGAGGAGGGTAGGGAGAGGAACACAAATCTCCGTTAAAAAAGAATCCCTGAGAAGATAATGGTTATTTTGGTTAATGGGTTTGTGAGCATTTGGTATATTAACATTTGGATTTCTGTTAGTGCTTCTGTAATGAAAAACTTCATGTACTATTTCCTAATGAAATAGGTTTCAACCTAGGAATCTTACATTTATCAAAACTCTGGGAATGAAACTGAAGATTTTCCAATACATCCATATTTCACTATGTCATTCTGTGAAAAATGAAAATTGGCATAATGAATCTTGAAGATGAGGAAGGCTTCAAGTTGATCTGGTTCCTGGAAAGACAGAGTAGCTGATGGGTTCAGAATAAATAGACCAGCAGCGGATTACCTCACCCAACCCTGGCTCGACATCTAGCTTTGAGACACCCTGGACAAGTTAACTTCTCTATGCCTCTCAGTCTCCTCATTTACAGAATTAGAAAAACAGGCCCAACTCCGCACAGAAGTCCAAATGTTAATATACCAAATGCTCACAAACCCATTAACCAAAATAACCATTATCTTCTCAGGGATTCTTTTTTAACGGAGATTTGTGTTCCTCTCCCTACCCTCCTCTTTTTCTCTGGGATCCAACCCCAGTCGTGAGGATTCTGTGAGTTCATGCATGTGGTAGGCATGCAACAAAGATGAGCTCTTACTTTCATGCTCACTTCTATTAGCAGCAGCCTCAGTCACAAATGCCATTTCCTTTGCCGGGAATGCTTTTCATTTTTACCCTGATTTCATCTGTTTACTCCTCAGAGGAGTTCTCTGTGAATTCTCTCAAATTCCTCTGAGGCTCTCTGTCCTCCCCTACCTAGGTTAGTGCCTTGTCCAATCACAGTTGTAAATTTAATAATTACTACATAGTAATAATACCAAATAGTATTACTTAATAGTAATAACAACTGCTTGTTACTTTCTCCGTCTCTTCCTGGATTGTAAACTAATTTTCTTCTTCACTACTGTGTCTTTGGTGCCTGGAACAGGGTCTGGCATTGGGAACTAGTTTTTTGTTTTGCTTTTTAAAATTGATTTTTGGCTGTGCTGGGTCTTCATTGCTGCACAGGCTTTTATGCAGTTGTGGGCAGCGGGGGCTACTCTTCATTGCTCTTCATGAGCTTCTCACTGAGGTGGCTCCTTTTGGCTCCAGGGCCCGTGGGCTTCAGCAGTTGCAGCTCCTGGTCTTGAGAGCACAGGCTCAGCAGTTGAGACTCACGGGCTTAGTTGCTCCTCGGCCTGTGGGATCTTTATGGATCAGGGATCCAACCTGTGTCTCCTGCATTGGCAGGCAGATTCTTCACCACTGAAATACCAGGGAAGCCCAGAAATTGGTTATTGCCTAAATCAGCAAAGTTATAGTAGAGGTGAAAACTTCCATAGTTAATTTTACCAGGAAATGAGTTGACTCCCTTTGCCTAGAGGATTAATTTAGCTTGCATTCGGAAGTAAATCTAGGATTATATGATTTAATAAAAATATATATCACATGTATGATGGTTTCTTTGTAACAATAATTATACCCCAAGTTAAGATTAGCATCGTATTTGTAATTTGATTTTGGAGGATCCTCTGGTGGATGGTAAGCTGGAACATTTCCAACACTTTAGCCTTAAGATTTGTTAGATGCTCTTCTGATTGTTTATCCTCAAGCTTACTTACTTTTTTCCTTTTTTTTTTTTTTTTTTTACTTTTTTCCTTTTAAAAAGAGCAAAAGGGGAATTAAACAGGAAATGATGCTTCTCAGGGAGCAGAATAAGCTTACATTCATTCAGAATACACTGATGTAATAAGTAGCTTGAGGAAAAGGGCTTTTGTCAATCAGATGAAATGTTACTTATAACTTTTAAGCAAACTATAAAACAATAAGCCCTTTGGAAAGGGGACTTACTGAGTAGGAGGAAAGACAGGAAGCTGGTTCCCTCTTAGCTGTGGGCTTACTTATTCTGGGAGAGAAACCTATGAAGGATTTAAAATTTGAGGAAGGGCTGTGTGTTCAGATACCAGCATATTTCTCCAGGAAAGACGTCACTTAGGATTTTGAACTGATTAAAAGCCCAAGTTTCTTAGATAAGGAGAGAGCTAAGCAAAATCTGAGCAAGAAGGAAACTTTCAAACCATTGAAGGGATTTTACCACCCAAATGGGGTGGAGGAGAGGTGAAATGTCAGGGCAGAGCCCTACATGGAAAAAGAAGACCACAAGTGTCGCCTTGGGAGTCTTCTGTCCGCATACCCTCACTTTGGAGACACATGATTTTTAGTACAAATCACAGGAAAAAAAGTTATAGCTATGTTTTATCTTATCCTACTTCTCTGTTAACTGTTGTATACGGAAATCATAAGTAACTGCATTTTAAATGCTGAGCATGCATTCATTCATTCACTGGGACACACTTACTTTGCCAAACTTGGAGTAAAATTGTCATTTTTAAACTTTTTTTTTTTTAAAGGAAGTTAAAAAAAAAAAGTATTGTTTAAAATTGGGCAAAATTGGTTATTGCTTTAAAGTATCAGCTGGGGGGATATTGGAAGGTACCAACCCATAGCTTTATTTATTTATTTATTTTTAATTTGAAGGTGTGTGCCTGCAAAATTCCAGTAATAACTACTTAATATATAAAATTTATTAATCATCTGCCCCCAAATCAGGGTTGGAGAGTACTTTTGAAGTCATGTTGTTAGAAAACTTTGGGAAATACTGGTTTAAGTAACATTCTAACACTTGTAACCACATTGCATTAGCATGGACATCACCTTGGAGCTTGCAAGAAATGCAGAATCTCATGACCCTCTGACCTTCTGACAGGAACCAACAGTTTACAAGGTGCTCAGGTGATGATAATGGACATTAAAGTTTTTTAAGGACTACTATACAAATCCATCCGAAGCAGTTTTTTAAAACAGTATCTTTAGCAATGAGCGACTCATTGTCCAGAAATGGAACCTGTATTGTCTTTAGGTAACCTAAGCGTGTTCCTCCATGCCAACTTCAAAGTTGTTAATTCCTTGAATTTTGCACTCACTGGCCTTGGATTAACCCCCACTAGCCCTCAGAACCAGGCTATGCCTCTTTTTCATGAAGGTCATTCAGACTTGAGAATAGCTATCTTGTTTGCCTTCCATGATTTAAGCTTCTCCAGGTGTAACTAAATCCCCATCCTCTAGCTATTCCTGGTGTGACATTGTTTGAGGTTTCTTGCCTAACCTTCCAGCTTCAGATTTTTGATCGCTTTTTGACTCTAGTAGATAGTAACTAGTATAGGTTGAAGACAATAGAAACCCAGGAGTTGTGCTTTCTATACATTTAGGGAGAATGATTCTGAGGTGCAAGTTTATCATTATCTGCAATTTCCTTAGGTTCAAAATTCTGTCTCATGGTGGAGACTTCTATTATCATAGAATTAGGATAGAACAGAATGGTGGTTGTTCAGTTGCTAAGTTGTGTCTGACTCTTGAAACCCATGGACAGTAGCCTGCCAGTCTCCATTGTTCATGGGATTTTCCAGGCAAGAGTACTGGAGGCAAGAGATCCAGGGGATCTTTCCCACCCAGGGATTGAACCCTGGTCTCCTGCACTGCAGGCATATTCTTTACCAACTGAGCTACCAGGGAATTCCCTAATAGAATAGAATAGAAGTCTTCTATTATAATTGCCACTAAAGAGCACCCCTTTGCTTTTGTTCTGATTTCTAAATGCACAAACTGCTTAGCACTTCACAAGTGAAATGTATATTGAAATATATGAAAATAAGCATTTTCTGTTTCTCCATAAATTTTGAACTTTAGAGAAAAAAAAATCCCATGCAGTCCACAACTCAGCATATCAACTGATTTCTTTTTTCTCTCTCTTGCAGCCATGAGTCACCACACATAACATCTCACGTATGGAAATGTACTCAGCTTTTTAAAACTTTATTTGGTAGAATCTAAATATTTTTCATGTTACTCTATGATTTTCATAATTAAGTGTAATCATTTTCTTATTGTAGGATATTAGAGTCATAAATGAGTTCTGAAATAAATATTTGCTCTATTTTTAGTGGTTTTGTTTTTGATATTTGTTTCCTAAGAGTTTTTATTAAAAAAAAACCACACACACACTTTCTACTAACACAAGAAATACAGAACATGCAGGGTTTTATGTTTTATTTGTTTCTGTATCAGAGTTTTTAGTCTTATATAAGAAAAATGGTAGCAGGAGCAATTTGAGATTTTTTTCTTCCAAAGTTTTTTGGAGAAAGTAGCCTACCACACATTGTTAAAGCAGTTGCTGTTCTCACTAATTTCCCACCCTTCCTTCTGGATATTTTTGTTCTTGATCTCTCCTCCTCCTCCTATCTCCCTCCCTCCCCTTGCTCTTCAGAGTTTTCCAGCAGCTCCTTCTCTCACCTCTGCATTGAACAATAAAGCTGTGTGTATGTGTAGAGAGGAGCTGAAAAAGGAGACAGATGGTTCTTTCATTACCAGGTTGCTCCGGATTAATTGAGTTGGATCTGTTATTTTTTTCAAGGAGACTGAGCTGGATCCCGTGGATAACCAGTCATGAGCTACAGTCATGTAGTACATGCAGCCGGTTTTGCTGTTGGGTTTCTTTGTTTTTGGTAATCATCCTGTGGAGAATTTAGGGAGGGGCCTATAGTGACTTTACTAAAGCAGTGTTTTCATTAAGACTTTTCTTTTTAATGGCTTAAGATTTTTCTTGAGTTGCTGAGCCATCCTTGTAAGCATGCTGAATTTGTGTTTTGTTTCAGCACTTGGAAGTGAAGAAGCAGCACAACCTCTTATCTTGGATAATTTCTAGTGGACAGTATAGCAGCAGCCTTCTGGGCCTCCGGCGCTCTTACCACATTCTACACCCTCACAAACAAAGAGGACCTCTGGGAAACAGATTCCTAAAAGTGCAGGTGAGCAAAAGCACCAGGACTGTCATCTCAGACTTCTTAGATGTTTGAACACTTGAAATGTTCTGATACAATTCTTATAGAGTTTAAACTGTCTTTATTGGTATATAATTGCTTTACAACGTTGTGTTAGTTTCTGCTTTAATAACAAAGTGATCCAACCATCAGATCAGATCAGTCGCTCAGTTGTGTCCGACTCTTTTCGACCCCATGAATCGCAGCACGCCAGGCATCCCTGTCCATCACCAACTCCCGGAGTTCACTGAGACTCAGGTCCATCGAGTCAGTGATGCCATCCAGCCATCTCATCCTCTGTCATCCCCTTCTCCTCCTGCCCCCAATCCCTCCCAGCATCAGAGTTTTCTCCAATGAG
>NW_011494740.1:466411-469955 GCF_000754665.1 Bison bison bison
CAACCCTTTGCCTCTCCTCAGACTGTAGCACTCCAGGCCTCCCTGTCCATCACCACCTCCCCGAGTTTACTCAGACTCCTGTCCATTGAGTTGGTGATGCCATCCAACCATCTTATCCTGTCATCCCCTTCTCCTCCCAATCTTTCCCAGCATCAGGGTCTTTTCAAATGAGTCAGTTCTCTAGCATATCCCAAGATTGAGCTATAAAAGCTTTAGTTATTATTTTTATTCTCAATCTTAATGGCCTTCTTTGGGACTGTTCTAAACCAACATCAAAGTGAAAGAGTAAGTAAACTGAAGTTACAACTAGAATATTACATGCATCACAAGTGCTGTTCACCAGCTGTGTTAGAATGAACTCTAGTTCCCTCTCTGCCTTTATGCTACAATTAATAATATTCACTCAAGTATTTTAATATAGTTTGTAGTTATATTCTCCTTACATTCCTAGAATCCCATGTACAAATATACACCAATTTATAAGTTTATTCTGAGAAAGCTCTGGAGCTCAAATGTCTACTAGGAATTAGCTCTGTGTTTTACCCATGAATCCATCATCTTTCTGATACGTTGAGATTTGTCAGAGAACTATTATTCATCTAGCAAATTTGTCATCACTTTGTTTACATATCATTTTGTGAAGGACACTTATTGACTGACAACATTGTCCTTTACAGGTACTGGGGAGTTTGGGCATTTACAGTGGTTTGGGGATTTAGTCCTTGGGAATCTCTTGAGATCTTCATTGTTCCCACCAAAATTATGAGTGGATTCAAAGCCTATTCCTCGTGTCCCAAGCCACTGGGCTTGCAGAACTCTTGAGCATAGGCTGGAGGTAGGGCTGGGTCTTTAGTTTCTTCCTGCCAGAATATTTATGTTTGGCTACGTTGGGTCTTCGTTGCTGCATTCGGGCTTTCTGTAGTTACACTGAGCAGGGGCTACTCTCTAGGTTTCTCATTACAATGGCTTCTCTAGAGCATGGGCTCTCGAGCACAAAGTAGTTGTGCCTCATGGGCTTAATTGCCTTAAGACACGTGGAGTCTTCCGGGAACAGGGATTGAACCCGTGTCCCCTGCACTGGCAGGTGATTCTTAACCACTGGACCAGCAGCAAAGTCCCAGAAACATCTTAACTGAATGAAATCTGGGCTTTAAAGGGCTTCCCTTGTGGCTCAGTGGTAAAGAATCCATCTGCAGTGCAGGAGACATGGGTTCAATCACTGAGTCAGGAAGATCCCCTGGAAAAGGAAATGGCAACCCACTCCAGTATTCTTGTCAGGAGAATTCTGTGGACAGAGGAACCTGGCAGGCTACAGTCCATGGGGTATCAAGAGTCAGACACGACTTAGCAACTAAACCACCATTGCTGGGCTGTAATCTCTTGGTGATTTGTGGAACTGCCTTTCCTGTCTGCCTATATATCTCCTTCTATCAAGAAGATGGAACTATTTTGAGTCTTTATAGCCTAACAGTGAAGAGCAGAGATTCTGGTGTGTACCTGGGTTCAAATTCCAGCACTGCCACTTACCACTTGAGCATCTGTGGGCACATTATAACTTCTCTGTGCTTTAGTGTCTTCATCTCTATGATAGGGGTGGCCTTTCTTAAGGGGTGGTTTTGAGGATTAAGTGAGTTATATACCCAAAGCATTTAGTTTTATTGCCCTCTGTTGCGTTGTTTCTTCTTCTTTCTCCATTCCCAGTCTAGGGCTGACAGATATTCAGCTCTTCATCCTTACCTTATTAGGATGAAGGTGTTAGGTGTTGCTGATTGACCCCAGCATTTGCTTCTGAGCCTCGAACATAGTATATGAATCCTCAGCATTGTAATGGATCCAAATCAGAGTGTAATATGAAAACTATTTTCCAAGTCAGATTATCTGTAAAGCTCTTGATTTCATTTCTTGCTTCAAGACATAAATTTGGGGTTGCACAGAGTCGGACACGACTGAAGTGACTTAGCAGCAGCAGCAGCAGCTGATTACAAATCTAGGTTGTTTGGTTTTACTAGTGCTCGGAGCAGTTTTATTATGAAAAGCATAAAACAGTATGGCTTCTATAGCCAGAAATATGGTCTGAGTTTTGCTAATGATTTACTATTATCTTAAATGCCTTTTTATTTTATAAGCAGATGAGTAAGGCTTTATAATACAGATACTTTGAAATGTTGAAATGAATGTAGAGAAATAACAGCTAGCATACAGTAATGGAAGCTTAATTTTTTTTTTTTTTTTACTTTTGTTGTACAACGTCATGAGTTCTGTAGTATATTTACAAGGATGTTATGAAGTTAGTTTTTTAGCAACGTCTTGGTGTATGGGCAGCTGATACTTTATTAGTTTTAAAAGAAGAATTAAAAACAAGATTAGGAAAGTCCTTATCATGTGCCAGACATTTTTCTAAGTGCTTTATATTTACAACTTACCTAGCTCTATTAGGTACTATCTTTATTCCCATTTTACAGATGAGGTATAAAGAGATTTAAAAACTTCCTAGGGTCATATGACTAGACAGAAGTAGAACTGAAATTCAACCGAGGGGTCTGATCACCACACAGGCAACTTTAACACCCAATTGTGCTGCTACCTACGAAGACTAAATTGTATGAAGAAGATGAGAAGGAAGATGGAAGAACCAAATTAAAGATTCTTAAATGCCAGGCTAAGCGATTTTATGTGTATTTGGCAGACAGTGGAATGCCACTGAAGGTTTTCCTGTGGGGCAGGTGACAAAATGTGAGCTGGCCTTTGGAGAGTTTATGCCAGCAAGCACGTGGGCTGGTTTAAAGGGAAGATAGCTTAGAGATCATTGCTAGTGGTTTGAGAAGTAATGAGAACATGGGTTTAGGAACAGGATTGAGATAAGAGCTTGAGAACACCTGTATTTAGGTGTGGTGAGGAAGAAGAAAAAGGACTTAGAAGCTCAGGTAGCAGGAGTGAGACCCTGTGCTGCCCAAGGGAGGCATTTTAGGGATTGAAAACTGTAGAGACTGGAGAGGACTGGAATGAAATGAAGTTCAGTTCAGTTCAGTCGCTCAGTCGTGTCCGACTCTTTGCAACCCCATGAATCGCAGCACGCCAGGCCTCCCTGTCTATCACCAACTCTTGGAATTCACTCAGACTCACATCCATCAAGTCGGTGATGCCATCCAGCCATCTTATCCTCTGTCGTCCCCTTCTCCTCCTGCCCCCAATCCCTCCCAGCATCAGAGTTTTCTCCAATGAGTCAACTCTTCAGCCATATGTCTACATATATCCTGCTTTTTGTGAACCTCCCTCTCACCCCACTCTCCATTCTACCCCACCCTCTATCCCACCCCTCCAGGTCAGCACTGAGCACCAAGCTGAGCTCCCTGTGCTTTACAACAGTTTTATGCTGGCTGGTGACTTTAAATACCCTCTCCTTCTATGTATACAGCTACCTGTTAATTTATCTCTTACTAGTTTAACATGTAGCCAGAGGGCCTTTGAAACTATGTTATTATGTAACCAGTGACTCTTTCAGTTCAGTTCAGTCCAGTTGCTCAGTCCTGTCCAACTCTTTGCC
>NW_011494740.1:470120-470339 GCF_000754665.1 Bison bison bison
TCCTTCCAAAGAACACCCAGGACTGATCTCCTTTAGAATGGACTGGTTGGATGTCCTTGCAGTCCAAGGGACTCTCAAGAGTCTTCTCCAATACCACAATTCAAAAGCATCAATTCTTCAGCGCTCAGTTTTCTTCACAATCCAACTCTCACATCCATACATGACCACTGGAAAAACCATAGTCTTGACTAGATGGACCTTTGTTGGCAAAGTAATATC
>NW_011494740.1:470439-506228 GCF_000754665.1 Bison bison bison
TTTCTGCCACAAGGGTGGTGTCATCTGCATATCTGATATTTCTCCCGGCAATCTTGATTCCAGCTTGTGCTTCTTCCAGCCCAGTGTTTCTCATGATGTACTCTGCATAGAAGTTAAATAAGCAGGGTGACAATATACAGCCTTGACGTACTCCTTTTCCTAAGACTGCAGGGTTATTACTGTGTACCCACGATGGGCCGGGAATCAGGCTGAAGGAAAACCCACATAAAAATGTTCTCCTGAGCTGCCAACTCTGCTACTTATGAGTGAGGTCACTTTTGGCAAGTCTTTACTTTTTTTCTAAATCCTGTCTGCTTCTCCTGTTATGTGGTGACATAAGACCTTACTCTGCCTGAATGGCCTGAACTCTTGCAGTTTTTCTAGCTCTAAGATCTATAATACTTGGGTTCCAGTTGTGAATAGCAGTCATTGGAAATGTTGTTGTGATTATTTGGCAATTCAGTTGGCCCTTTTAGGTAAATAAGGTGATGAAGAATGAAGTGTCTGTCCCTTAGGTGTAATCTGAGAGAAATCCTATATATTTTCTCTGAGGCTGTAAACAATATAGGAAAGAAAATGTCTGGGAATTTACAAAGAGACTGCAAACATCTCCTAGAATGGTGAACAAAATTTTTCTCAAAGCCATTTATTTTCAGAGAGTCCTCTAGTTTGTTCAGACAAAATTCTGTTGATTAGAAATTTTCAAAGATCAAGCCCAAAGGACTCTTAAAAGTGGTATTATGGAACTTAGAACGAGCTTCCAGTTCCTCTCAGACTGCTTTTTGTGAAGCCCTGATCCTCTTCATGGGATCTAACTCCTTTTTCCTTGGACCTGCTCCAGCAATGCTTCTCAAACACGCAGATCACTGGGGATCTTGTTAAAATGCGTATTTGATTCTGTGGATCAAGGAGTGGAGCTGAGATTCTGCATCTCTACCAGGTTCCCAGGTGATACTGAAACTGTTAACCAATGAGGGTTCATGAGCCTATAGTGAGGCCAGATAACTAAATGTCAGATTTTGGAGCAGAGAAAGGTTTATTGCAGGGCCAAGCCAAGAGAATGGGTGGCTTGTGCTCAAAACCCCTGACCTCTCAGTTTATTTGGGGGGAGAAGTTTTTATAGGTAAAATATGGGATGAGAGAGGCAGGGTGTGTGACTTTGTTCTGATTGGTTGGTGGTGAGGTAACAGGGTATGTTCCAGGAATCTTGTGCTGAGCCTGAAGTTACCATCTTATGCCTGGGTGGGATGCTGTAGTTTCTGCAGAAGAACTCAAACATGCATCAGTTCAGTTCAGTTCAGTCGCTGAGTCATGTCCAACTCTTTACAGGAGTGAGACCCTGTGCCACCCAAGGGAGGCGTTTTAGGGATTGAAAACTGTAGAGACTAGAGAAGACTGGAAGGAAATTAAGTTCAGTTCAGTTCAGTTCAGTTGCTCAGTCATGTCCGACTCTTTGCGACCCCATGAATCGCAGCATGCCAGGCCTCCCTGTCCATCACCAACTCCCGGAGTCTACTCAAATTCATGTCTATTGAGTTGGCGGTGCCATTCAACCATCTCATCCTCTGTCCTCCCCTTCTCCTCCCACCTTCAATCTTTCCCAGCATCAGGGTCTTTTCAAATGAGTCAGTTCTTCACATCAGGTGGCCAAAGTGTTGGAGTTTTAGCCTCAGTATCAGTCCTTCCAATGAATATTCAGGGCTAGTTTCTTTTAGGATGGACTGGTTGGTTCTCCTTGCAGTCCAAGGGACTCTCACGAGTCTTCTCCAACACCACAGTTCAAAAGCATCAATTCTTCGGCTCTCAGCTTTCTTTATAGTCCAACTCTTACATCTATACATGACTACTGGAAAAACCATAGCCTTGACTAGATGGACCTTTGTTGGCAAAGCAATGGCTCTGTTTTTTAATATGCTGTCTAGGTTGGTCATAACTTTTCTTCCAAGGAGCAAGTATCTTTCATTTCATGGTGCAAGCACCATCTGCAGTCATTTTGGAGCCCCCCAAAAATAAAGTCTACCACTGTTTCCACATCTATTTGCCATGAAATGATGGGACCGGATGCCATGATCTTAGTTTTTTAATGTTGAGCTTTAAGCCAACTTTTTCACTCTTCTCTTTCACTTTGATCAAGAGGCTCTTTAGGTCTTCTTCACTTTCTGCCATAAGGGTGGTGTCATCTGCATACCTGAGGTTATTGATGTTTCTCCCAGCAATCTTGATTCCAGCTTGTGCTTCATCCAGCCCAGTGTTTCTCATGATATACTCTGCATATAAGTTAGATAAGCATGGTGACAATATATAGCCTTGACGTACTCCTTTCCTTATTTGGAACCAGTCTGCTGCTCAATGTCCAGTTCTAACTGTTGCTTCCTGAACTGCAAACAGGTTTGTCAAGAGGCGGGTCAGGTGGTTTGGTATTCCCATCTCTTTAAGAATTTTTCACAGTTTGTGGTGATCCACACAGTCAAAGGCTTTGCAATAGCCAATAAAGTGGAAATGATGTTTTTCTGGAACTCTCTTGGTTTTTCAATGATCCAGCAGATGTTGGCAGTTTGATCTCTGGTTCCTCTGCCTTTTCTAAAACCAGCTTGAACATCTGGAAGTTCATGGTTCACATACCATGAAGCCTGGCTTGGAGAATTTTGAGCATTACTTTACTAGCATGTGAGATGAGTGCAATTGTGCGGTAGTTTGAGCATTCTTTGGCATTGCCTTTCTTTGGGATTGGACTGAAAACTGACCTTTTCCAGTCCTGTGGCCACTGCTGAGTTTTCCAATTTTGCTGGCATATTGAGTGCAGCACTTTCACAGCATCATCTTTTGGGATTTGAAAGAGCTCATCAAGCGTGCATAATGACGTATATTCCTTGAGGAGGAGCCAGGACACTGCCCTGAGGCTGCACTGTTGTTTCTTGACTTCTCCTCCTCGTTTCTACATCCCCTCTCTGTCCTGGTTAGTGACTGTTTGCCCTTTGAAACTCAGGGGTCTGTTTCCTACAAACAGAAAGTGGGAGACACAGGAAGGATTTATACCAGGGAGGGCCCCATGGGGTCCTGCTGGTTTTTGAACCACACTCTGAGGAGCTGGGATCTAAAATGTTTCATTCTACTTACCACAGAAGATAATCATACTCCTTTTGGAACAACGTAACTTCTCTCGCCAGACCAGGAGCTCTGTTCACCATGTCTTGAAGTAGAGCACACATCAGTAATAAGTGTTCAATAGTAGTAGGGTAATCCGTTCTTACCCATGTCAGTGATTTGTATGGTTCAGTGGCATCAGTAATGCGAATTGTTTATAGATAGAGGATTTTCCTTTTAACTGAGAGATTGAAGCAAATAATCTTCATGTAAGTTAAGAAATACCTTTACTATGTGACCCATGATAACATGTGTATACCCAAATCCTTAATTTTTAGTGTAGTGATTCTGAAAACTGAAGTCTCTGAAAACTGAAGTCTCTGTGCACCAGTGTCAAATTGAATCTGAGAGACAGAGTTTTGGGTGAATTTAAAAGGAAGAGCTTTATTACTTTGCCAGGCAAAGGGGAACAGAGCAGTCTTGTGCTCTGAAAAACTGTGTATCCCCTCCTGGAGGGGTTTGGTGAAGAATTTTATGGCAGTGATCCAAGCGTATGGTTGCTGATAAGGATCTAGATGTGTGCAGGTCCTTCACTCTTTTAACCTGGTCTCAGGGTCTCCTTTGTATCTGCATCCTCTTCCTTCCCTAATTAGCAACTGTTTGAATTTGCTCTTTAAAACTCAGGGAAGGCCACGGAGGCTGGAGGCTGGAGGGTGTTCCGTACAAACAAGGAAAGGGGTGGGGGCACAGGAAGGCCTCTGTGCCCACGAGCGCACAGGGTCCTGCTTGGTTTCAGTAGCTGTATTTATATAATAGTAACTAAATGTCTGTTAACTGGTGAATTGATAAACTGTGATTATGGTATGGACATAAAATGGAAGCGATGTCATCTAATTTAAAAAGTATACAACCTAAAAGTTGAGAATTATGTTTTATTTGGTGGCCTTTCTGAAGACTGTAACTGGAGAGACAGCCTCTCAGATAGCTCTGAGGAACTGTTCCAAAGAGGTTAGGGAGGAGCTAGGATATAGAGGAGTTTTTGCTAAATTAAAGGACTTCCCTGGTGGCTCAGATGGTAAAGAATCTGTCTGCCATGCAGGAGATCCAGGTTTGATCCCTGGGTCAGGAAGATCCCTGACCTTGCCTGGAGAATTCCATGGACAGAGGAGCCCTGTGGGCTATAGTCCATGGGGTCACAAAGAGTCAGACATGACTGAGCAACTAATGCTTGCTTTGCTAACCAAACAAACAAACATAGGTGGATATCAGAAAATTACTGCTAATCACAAAAGGGACATCTTAAGTTAATGATTTTGGTGCTTTTCTGTGTGTGGGAAGATGCAAAGTCTGGGCTCATTGAAATTACTCCTTTGATAGACATCTTAACTGTTGAGGACCCATATCCTGTTTTTCTCCCTCTCAGGGTGTGCTGTCAGAGGTTTTAGGGGTGATAGAGGGAGTGGGGACAGTGGCTGCAGTGGCCGATGGTTTGATGGTGGGCAACCGTGTTGTTTATTGGGATGGCAAGCAACATTTTTTCCCTCACAATAAGGAAAAGGAAGGAATTCCTGGTAGAAATAATGACATGGGCAATTTTTTTCAAAAGCATTATGCTAATATACATAAGCCAGAAATAAGATATGACCTATCTGATTCCATTTATATGGCCTTTTAGAGAAGTGAAACTACAGTGGTAAACAGATCAGGGGCCAGAACCTGGGGGAAGAGAATTGCCTCCAAAGAGGGACGCAAGAACTTTCAGACTTGATGGAAATGATTTTGGTGATTGTTACACGACCTTACAGGTTTGTCAAAGCTCATGAAATTGTATACTTAAAAGTGGTGGATTTTATTATAATTTTTTCCCTGTACACAGTTAATCTTAAAAATTGGCCACATCATTAACCTGTTAACAGTACCTCTTACTCATAGAGTCTACCAAGTCAGTGGAGCATTAATATAAGTAGAGAAAATTTCCACTCTGGGAGAAGAAATGAGTCTCTGGGAGAAAATATGAATGAACAGTAGGAACATAAGAAGTTCCCTTAAAAACTTCTTTGTTTATTTTCAACAAAGCTGAGTCTCAGAGGAGAAATCTTGAAAACAGGAGCTTCAGTTCATTTATTTTTAACATCTAGTATAGTATACTATTAGCTGAATGATTTTGGTGTGTCCTGTTACACTATTAAAAACACCAAAATTCTGCTGATAAGTCATTTCTTTTTATATTCTTTGCAGAGAGCATACCCAGTTTAGGGGGCAAGATTTGGTCATCTGCTTTGGCACTGAGGACTTAGCTTTTATTGGGTAAAAAGATATGTCTATACATCCTAGGGATGAAATCTGGGGAAAGCATTGGCTTTTTCGAAGGATTGAAAGAGGAGGTATGTGTATGCATATAGGAAATAGCTGCATAGCATTGTATAGCAGAAGAAACGAGGGGAAGAAGAGAAAAAAAATGATACATATTCTTCTTCTGCTATGAACAAAATGCTGTTTAGAAATCAGCCAAATGTATACAGTTGTTCCAATTTGTTGAAACTGTACAAATCTTTTGTAGGGGGAAGTGTCCATAAATCAAACTATAATTTTCTGTTTATTTACTCAGTAATATCAGATTTCCCTCCTTAATTTGTTTTAAATAACAGTAGCTCAGAACTTCAGATTTCAGTTTAGCTTTTTAAGGTGGTATAATATTACTACTTAATTTTATAGGTATTATTCTTTATTTTAAAATTATGGCTTATTGAACATTTTCAGATCCTTCTAGTAGAAATCTGATCAACCAGATTTACTAATTCCTTAAGATTTATCTCTTTGTGAATTGAACAGTTTTTCATATTATATTATTTCTAAGTATATTTTAATAGATGCATACTTTATCATTCCCTTGCTTAAAAAGTTAAGTGACTATATTAAGTTCATGCTGTTATAGTTATAAAATACAGTGATTATAGTTTTTCAGAATGTACAATTTAGAAGTTTCCCATAATGTATAGAAAGATCTCTTGAGTGGGAATGCTAACATCCCTGCTTTCATCATTGTGTGTGGAAAGAGCTTAGGGCAAGGCTGGCCATTTTTTAAGTACTTAATAAAAGTGAAAGTGTCAGTTGCATCGGACTCTTTGCAACCCCATGGACTACAGGAATCCATCAGGCTCCTCTGTCCATGGGATTCTCTAGGCAAGAATGGAGTGAGTAGCCATTCCCTTCTCCAGGGGATCTTCCTGACCCAGGGATCGAACCCAGGTCTCCTGCATTGTAGGGAGATTCTTTACCATCTGAACCACCAGGGAAGTTTCTTAATGAAGTGTGCTGTTATTTATACCATCATCAGCACCAAAGGGTGGAGCTTCTTGGTGTATAAATGAGGGGACACATTTGGATTGTGCCATTCATAATAAGGACCATTACTTGAAAGAGGGGCAGTAAATGAGTTAAAGAGAACTGAGGCCTTTCCGCCCATCACTACAGAGTCCTGTGTGTCTCCTTTAAGGCTTGGACTCTGTGGAGATGGCTGGATCTAGGAGGCTTTGGGGGCCCATGGGGCTGGACTCAGAGACCTAGACATCAGGGCAGAGATGGAGCTGCTACTCATGCTCACAGGGACATGTAACCGCAGAGGAGTTACAGGCTGAGCAAGCAGTAAACACAAAGAGGAAGGAAGGAAGGATGTAAGATCTGTTGTCAAGTTGAGACGGTCTTGGGTGTCATCGTGAGCTGTGGTCTGGTGGAGCCCTGAGTGAAGAAGGACCTCTACCAGGGTTGAACGGACACAGGCTGAGAGCAGGGCCAGTTGGTAAGATTGTTGAGACGAGCCTTGAACAGGGGCGGGCAGCTGAGAGGAAACTTGTGGTTGAAATTCTGTCTGCACAGGGTTCTGCGGAGCCAGAAGGGATGTCCTTTTCTAACTTGCACAAGGATGCAAGTTATTTAGTGTTTTTGTTGAGCACTAGTATGCTGGGTGAGAGCAGAGGCAGAGCAGCAGCACAGCAAGACATTGGTCGCTGGCGAAACAGAGGGCGTCGGGACGAGAGTGGATGAGGACACGGTTTAGGATGCTACTTACTTAAAATTGGAAGTTTGGTTGCTGGGCTCCTGGGTTAGTTGTGAGAGAAAGAAGAATGCAGACCCTGGAAAACTAAGGTGTAATTCAGGGACCTGGCAGCAGGAACTCAGGCCTGGTGAATGACATGTTCAAGGTCAGCGTGGGATTAGTAAGAACCTGACCAAACTGTTGAGCTGCTGCTGAAGGCTTCTCAAGTTCCTTTGGGCCAGAATCAGTCTCAGAGGTTGGGGTGGGACTGAGCCTCAGATGGGCTCAGGGATGTGTCTGCATCTGGGCCTGGAGGGCACTGGGTGTACAGAGGCCAGACAGGCTGGGTCCATCCACATGGGGAAGCATGATTCTTCCCTGAAGTCATATAATATTGACTGAGATACCCACGGGGTTTTTGTACTTAGGGAATAGAATGCTGTGTCCAGAATTACTGCCGAATATGCTTTTATCTAACTGGTGGTTGGAAAAACAAGCCCCTTTATATTCGAAAAAACATTAGGAGAGTCTAAAAAAAGAAGAATCTGACATTTTCAAGTGTCATTCCGTAGGGTTTTTGTTCAGTTTTTGTAAGCAACACTGTTATGGTTCTCTGGGGCTCAAGGAAGCACCTTGAAATAAAAACCCTCCAGTTTGAATCTTAAGCATACTGAAGTTTGAGAATCACTGCTCTAGGACACTTGGAGGAAAAAATAACAGGTTTACTGAAATCCAGAAGAATGGGGTAGGGAACAACAAGGTTGTGAATAGTAGAGTTTTATTTCAGCACAGCTTTTGACTATGAACTTGATCTCCATTTCTCCAGTTCCTAGGATTGTCACTGCATAGGGGGATGGCAGGATGGACAGATTAGACCTTGTGTAGTGCTTAGTCTGGTATCAGAAGGATAGACCTGCACCCATTCATAAAAGCTCATATCTGGAGAGCAACAGTACAGTGTGTGAACTCTGGTCTGATAGATATGGGTTTGAGACCTGTTCTGCAGTTTATCAGCTCAGGAAAGTTGCTGTTTCTCTGAGCTTCAGTATGCTTATTTGTGAAATGGGAGATACGAGTTTACTATAGCCCTTACAAGGTGATTGTGAAGATTACATTAGATAATATACCAAAAGCATTTTATCAGGGGCCTTGACACATATATAATACATATATATCTTAATGATTCTAATCAACCATTATTCACTGGGCATTGGCCATGTGCTGAGCATTTTGGGTAAAAAAATTAATACAGAACATCTAGTTATGAGACCTGGAACTCCATTCATTGACTGTCTACTTAGCGTCTTCTGTGTAACATGTTTTGTTAGATGCAGATACATACATGGAAATAAAATGATGGGCAAGTCCTGCTCTCATGGGTCTTGCCATCTAGCGGGGTCATCATTGTAACGTCTGTTATGGTCTCTGTATCAGTACATTTGTTATTTGTTTCCTCCGTGGTTACCTTGAGAATCCTAGAGCAATGATTCTCAAATTTTAATTTGGGTCAGCATAAGAATCAGACTGGAGGGCGCTTGTTTGAATACATGTCCCCAAGCCCCAGAAACTCAGGTGTAGTAGGGGCTGAGGAAAGTGCATGTTAACAAGTTGTCAGCTGGTGCAGACCCTTGACCCTGCCATATCGCTTTGGGGAGCCTGCCCTGCAGCCCTCTCCCATCCACTGTGTCTGAATTTGCATTTTGGAACTCTGCCCACCAATGGAGCACTCTCAGGAAGCTGTGTGTCTGAATTTTCTCGTTTGGGTTCCCCTCATGCCTTTTGTCTTGATAGATAGGCATAGAACTGTGAAAAGCAATGGCCACACTTAGTCTGCTTCTGTTTCTTACACCATGTGAGCTGGGACAACTCACCCCGAGAAACTTTCAGTTCCTTCATTCATCAAGGAAATGATACCTGCACATCCATTTATCAAGCTTGTTTTGAGCCTTAAGTGAAGTGATGGCATACAAGCTTTTTATGAACTTAAAAAATATTAATTATTAAAGAGAAGGAAAACCTGTTGCCTAGATTGAGCCCACTTTGGTATATGTAGTGTGTGCTCAGTCACTCAGTCCTGTCTGACTCTTTGCGACCCCATGGACTCTAGCCCACCAGGCTCCTCTGTCCATGGGATTTCCCAGGCAAGAATACTGCAGTGGGTTGCTGTTTCCTACTCTAAGGGATCTTCCCAACCCAGGGATCGAAACCCAGTCTCCTGTATTGGCAGGTGGATACTTTACCATTGAGCCACTGGGGAAGCCTCTGGCATATGTAGATTACTCATCCATTCAGTTATGTATCATGATTTGAGAAGAAATAAGCATTTGATCTCTGCCAGCGATTCCTGCTCTCCCTTGAAACTCTACTCACACTGTAGGTGAATAATTGATTTATGGTTTAAACTTTGTAAGGGTATTTTAGGGACCCTGGTCTTATTAATAGTGGCATCTGCAGCCAAGAATCTGCTATGTATTGTTTAATGTCAGGATTTTGAAACTTGTTTTGGTTATTGGAGCTATGTTGAAGGGCTTTGTTTCCCTTTAAACCAGGCACTCTGTGTTAAATCCTAACTGGTGTTGCTTTGAATCTTTGGCTTAAAGCAAAATGGTTGTGTCATTTATAGACTTACAATTAGAGACTTCACTTATTTCTGCAAGTTTTTTCCTGTGAGCAAGCAGAAGAACTCAACATGCTTATCACACGGATATCCTGGCTGTCCCCAGTTTGCTTCGCAGCTTGAGTATGGATGCTGTGAGTTGCCCATGACACATGAGAGAGTGAAAAAGCTTCCAAAATTTTTCTGAGTTGGTGTACACAGTGACCCTTCATGAGTAGATTCATTTTACATTTTGAAGGGAAAAAAATGTTTCTCACCCTTCTTTGGTTTCAACTAAACAACGAACTGGTGAGGCAAAAACAACAATCTCACTTACTCATACTTCCTTGTTCTGTAAAGTAATAGGTAAAATTTCCAAGGAATATATTTTGAGGGACAGGTAAGCAAACTGAATTGAAAATACTGAGTTCTTCCTTTAGACTTTAATGTGCTGCTTTACCTTAGATGCAAATTTTTTTTGATTAATTTTAATTATATTTGACTGTGCTGGGTCTTCACTGCGTGCAGGCTACTCTCTAGTTGCAGTGTTCAGCTCTCTGATTGCAGCGGCTTCTTTTGTTGTGGAGGGTGGGCTGGCTTGGACTTCAGCAGTTGCGGCTCCTGGGTGCCAGAACACAGGCTCAGTAGTTGTGGTGCGTGGGCTTAGTTGCTCCACAGCATATGGGGTCTTCCCAGATCAGGGATCGAACCTCGTGTCTCCTGTACCAGGGAAGCCCTAAGTATGTTTTTTAAAAAACTGCTGTTACTGGTAAGTGGTATCCTTGTTGAGTGTTTGCATAACTGATGTTACTTTGGATGGAGTCTTAAATATTTGAGTATTTAAACAAATTGTTTGGTGATTATTTTGGCCCATGGTAAAATGCCTTCCAGGACAGTCTTAAGCCTGGTATTCGTAATTTCTAAAACTTTCTTGGTCCAAGTCTAATTTGTGCATTTTAGAACTTAGTTGCTAAACATCGCTGATAACTGAAACCATCAGATATGCAACAAAAAAGGCTTAGTTGCGGTGTATTTTTAGATGAGTCACAGGATATATAGAGTTCCTCAGTGTTCTTTGGAGTTTTTTGTATTTATCCTACATTTGTGTTTGTGTGACGCATGAAAAAAGAAACATTTGCCAGGGCCAGTTCAGTCTGAGGCATGAGCCAAGGCCAGTCCAAGCCAGCTCCCTGTATCCTGTCCGCATGAAGCCTGGCTCATGGCCTCTGGCTAAAGGGTTTAATATGATCACTTCTCTCACATGGGCTTCCCAGGTGGTGCTAGTGGTTAAGAATCTGCCTGCCAGTGCGGGAGACGCAAAAGACACAGGTTCGATCCCAGGGTCTGGGACCCCCTGGAGAAGGAAATGGCAACCCACTCCAGTATTCTTGCCTGGAAAATTCCATGGGCAGAGGAGCCTGGCAGGCTACAGTCCACAGGGCCGCAAAGAGTTGGATACGACTGAGCAGACATTATTCTCTCACACAGGAAGGGGAAGAAGTGGAGCCAGCATTTGCTGCACATGTCCTAAAGGTCAGGCTCGCTGTCTCGCTGTCCTTGTTTCCTCAATAAACTAGGTAAGTGATGCATCCACCATCTTCACTGCCTCATTTTCTTGGGCTTTCACTCTGATCATCCAAAACCTGAGTTTTCTCCATTCCTTGGATTTTTTTTTTTTGCCAATTATTTCTCAAGAAACCCAGAACCATACTTTTTTTTTTTTTTTTTTTTACCCACTGGATGATCATGCAATTTATTTCTTGCTTTTTACCAAAAACTTAAGATGATTTCTAAAATAATGCATAATATGTCAAGACATATATTACAGAGGGATGAGGAAGACAGAATAAAGTGGACAGGGAGGCCTGGGCCCAGGAAGATCTGTGCCCTTCCTTGCTTTACTCTCTCTGCCAGCAGAGGGTGTGGCCTTTGTGCCATGGCTGTGCGCAGTTGACTCTTCCCTTCAGTCCAATAGGAATACTGCTCAGGCTGCCCAATGGGTGGGCCAAGTCTCCCTTTGGTTTTCTCAAACCCATGCACTTGACTGTGTAGGAAACAAAACTCAGAGCTGGCTTTAGTTTTAGAAAACAAACAACCATAAGATATACACGCTTCTTCAGCACTCACTTTCGTGTCCTCAGTTATGCCAGATGCCCATCCTTTTGGCTAATGTGTCTACTGGCCCAAAGAGGATGCTTGTGTGCTGTCACTCCTCAACATGTGAGAACAGTCGGGCTGGAAGAGGAAGACTAATTTACCTACGGCCCTCCCACCCCCAGGCCAGGAATTATGTGGAGTTGGGCCATGATTTCTGTCCTCTGATTTCCAACCAGTGTTGATTGGGGATTTTGTTGCTAAACTGGAAGTATGTGTAAACTAAAGTTTGCTTGTTTAAGGCATTCATTTGCTTCCTCCTGACACAGCCTTTGCTTCTAATTAGTTTATAATAGTGGCATGTGGGGGTGGTGGCTGCATTCATTGCAGTGAGAAGCAACAGCTGACGGCGAGGGTGGCGCGCCTAGCAATCTCCATGGGATCATCACTACAGTTGAGGATCACTTCCAAACAGCCCCGCTCCCTCAATAGCTCCTGAGAGTCTCAACTCTAATTGTGCCCAGAACAATTAATGACACTTGTTATGATGACGTCACATTATCAAGAACAGTTTTGAGTGTAGTCGATTATACCTATAAAGGCAATGGCACTCTTTAAGAATCTAACCAATCACATACATTTCAATAAAATTACAAAAAGAAAAAAGAATCTAACTAGACTCACATGTTCTACACTGCATCGCCCTAATTGAGGTTAGTTTTCTTGGTGGCTCAGATGGTAAAGAATCCGCCTGCCAATGCAGGAGACCTGGGTTCGATCCCTGGGCCAGGCAGATCCTCTCTAGAAGGAAATGGTTACCCACTCCAATCTTCTTGCCTGGAGAATCCCATGAACAGAGGAGCCTGGCAGGCTACAGTCCATGGGATCCCAGAGTCAGACATGACTGAGTGACTAAACACTTTCACACTTTGGACAAGAGTGAGTGAAGTGGTACGTTCAAGTCTAGATGGACCAGAAACCTGGTAAGAGATGCAAAGATGCACTGAAATAAAAACATTTTTAAATTTGTCTTTCACATTTACTTACATGTAGAAGTGAGAACATATTCATATCTGCCTATGAAGCAGAAGTGGAAACTAAAGAAAATGTTTTAGGCTTAAAAAAATCTATTTTGTAAAGGTGTTAAACTTACCTATGCTGTGACATGGTGCATATAAAAGTGTGTAAAAATTGAGGCTATGGTAAATATTTTTTAGTAGTTTTTTCCCCAGTCTTTTAAAGTGAGGAAATGACTTTTAGCTTATATAACATTTAAAAGTCATTTTGAGCACTGATGAAACAAAATGTTTTTTTTACATCTTAAGGTATATATTCACTTTCTCTTGAGAGAGAGAAAATAGATATTTTTTTAAAAAATGGGTATTAAATGGATGTGTAAAATTTTGTTCTGAATGAATTTTTTACTTCTTTAATACGGGAAAGTATTGTTCTAAACATGGATCGTGTTGTGTTGTTTAAAAAAGATGAGAGACAGAAAAAAAAATTCTCTTTCTGCATATTTAGTAGGTGTTTCCAAAATAACAGGCTGACATCAGTTTCTTCTGTTCTTCCCTCTATATGTTTCTTTATTCGATAATGCTTGTAGGTAGGTCATTGTGTAAATCATCTGTGTAATGATCTTGGCTTCATTCCCTGTGTTCAGGTGGGCCAGCCATGAGAGGGTACCTTTTGGCCATCTTCCTGAGTGCTGTTTTCCTCTATTATGTGCTGCATTGTATATTGTGGCGAACAAATGACTACGGGTAAGTCTTATTTTTGCTGCTTAAAAATGGCCCCCGACTGGGTCTTTCACATGGACACACAAATGATATTAGAAGGACCTATTACAAAGCAAATAAACAAACCCTGTAACATTTTGAGCCTTTTCTAGCTTTTCCATTATAAGTTAGAGTTTTACCATCCTATTATCTTATTCATTACAAATAACCGTTTAAATATTGGTAAGCAACATTGGGTTTTCTTTTTTTTTTTTGGACTTTTCAGTGAAGCAGTGCTCTTGATCATCTTTGGGATTCTGATTTATATAATTCATCTTTTTGAATTGATGGAGTAATTCTTAGACTCAGTGGCATTTGAGTCTTCAGTTCAGTTCAGTTCAGTCGCTCAGTCGTGTCCGACTCTCTGCGACCCCATGAATCTCAGCACACCAGGCCTCCCTGTCCATCACCAGCTCCCAGAGTTCACTGAGACTCACATCCATCGAGTCAGTGATGCCATCCAGCCATCTCATCCTCTGTTGTCCCCTTCTCCTCCTGCCCCCAATCCCACCCAGCATCAGAGTCTTTTCCAGTGAGTCAACTCTTCGCATGAGGTGGCCAAAGTACTGGAGTTTCAGCTTTAGCATCATTCCTTCCAAAGAAATCCCAGGGCTGATCTAAGAGTCTAAAATACTGGGATAAGATTGTTGATAAATGTGGACACTTACATATGGTTTCCTTTGTTTAAAAATATTTGCTGAATAGTGATATAGGCAGAATTTGAAGTGACTTTGACTTGAAATATTACATGCAAAATTTGGAGAGGCACAGATAACTTTATTACAGAGAAAACTCCTATATTAAGCTTTTTATCCTTTTCCCTTTTCTATTTTGAAAAGTATTTACTTAGTTTGAATAAACAGATTACAAATAAGAATTAACTACAATATGTGACCTGAATAGAAATGACTGGAACAAATACAACACAGAACTTGATTTCCTTGCACTAGTCGCAGAGCATGTAACAATTGAGAAAGCTTCAAAATCAATTATATTTCTTTGAAAAAGGAGTAATGGCAGTTCCTGATCTATCACAACTAATCAACTTAAATACAAGCTTCCGGACATGAATTTCATGAGTGAACCCACATGATCATTTTTTAAAACAAGGAAATTTTGACAAGTTGAAGTAAAGTAAAATGGTTCATGGCTTCTAAGCAACAGGTTTTGTTTTTTTAAAAAACAGAAGAAAATTCAGAGCAGCATTGTCACAGGATAAATTAATGCTATACTACCATATACAAAATTTTGCTAGAGCTGATTAATTACAATGCAACTTTTCAAATTAAAGCAAAACAAATCCAAAGATTAAAAAAATGATTCTGTCTAATCTGAAAGTGTACTGATTTCTGTAAGTCACAGAGCATGTGATGTAGGGCAGCTACCTATACTTTCCTTGTGATGTGTTTAAAAAAAAAGGGAGGTGCTTCTAAAAGCAAAGAACTTACTGGAATTAGAGACTAAATTGACCATGCAAGTATGTCTCTCCATATGACTGTTGCTGGTGCTTATCAGTGCCAACCAGACATTTCCTTGAGTCACTCTATGACAACTGTCCTTTTGGGATTCAAGTTCACAGTTAAGGCTGGGCTGTTAGGTTGAAAAAAGAGCACTGTTGTCATTTAAGCTTTTATACCTCCCTCAATTTCTTAACACCTGAATAAGTCCAAATACAGGATAGTTAATCATTTCTTTTTCTAGAAACAAATGAAGTCACTTGTCTTTCTTGTTAATTGATGCTTTTTCTGCTTTTTCTCCTGGGAATGATTTTTTTACTTGAAACAGTGAACAGATGAACCTCAGTTTATAGCTAAAAAATAAACTTGCCAAATGTTGCTGATACTAAAAACAGATTAGTTATTGTGGGAGAAGAAACAGATAATCTAGTTTAAACAGTGTATTAAACATTTTATAGCATATAAAATGTTTCTTAGCATTAAGTTTTTGTTATGATGCTACCCTAGGGAGAAACGTTAAGGAAAAAAACTTTCCCGATTATCTTCAATGTAGTTAACAACAAACACCTCTTATAATGGTAATTAATATGAATTTGTTTTTTATGAAGTATTCTAATTTACCAAATTTCACATTTAGGTGGGGTGGGGAGAGAGGCTCTCTCTTCCTAACTTTCCAAATTCTTGAGCTATACTTTGCTTAACTACCATTCCCACCAAGAGTTTCAGACCATTGGTAACCATGCTAGTCTATCAAGAACATTCTAAAATATTTTCTATAATAAAGATAAATAGAAAAGTTAATATACATATTGCTTTATTTTGCAATGTTTGCAACAAACCATGTAAAATTACATGCTTTGAACCAAAAGTATCCTCAGTTACACGAAACGGTTTTTTTAACACTGAGGATGGGTTATTCAAAAATACTAAAATGAAAGCATCAAAATAGATTATATCTTTTTCTCCTCAAAATATATCTTTAAAACTCAGAATTCAGAAATTACTTTGCTTGAGTTTCCCAGAGTTCTGCTCAGAAATTGCCTACTGTTTAGTATAAATGTTTAAAAAAAAAAAACAACTCTTCTGCAAATGACTAGAGCAGAAGAATTGTGATGTGGACAGCAGGTTGGAAAACCCAATTACTTAGCTTGTAAATGTATAACGTAGTTCTGGAGAACAGCTGTCTGTTAGTCTCGAGGTATCCTTTCTTCCTATTGCCAGTCCTTTGGCAAGGAATCAAGTCTTAATGACCTTTAAATTCTGAATGGGTGGTATTATAAGACGTCAAATAAACCACAAAAAACTCCTTCACTTAGACAAAAGTTCAGTATTTTTTGCCAGTGTTTGAATAGTAGATGCTAGATCATGTTTCTAGGTTTTGTTTTACTAAATTAAAAAAAAAATGGTGCTTCTGCATTTGATTTCATTACTGGTTGGTTGAAAAATCATTGTAAGGCTCTTTATGGAAGGAACTTAGGCAAATCATTGTAATGCTCTTTATCGTCGCTGGAAAACTCCAGTGCCAGGTGCATGGGTTTGGCTGTAAGTTTTGAGGTTTTTGGACAACCCGGTTTGATCCCTGGGTGGGGAAGATCCCCTGGAGAAGGAAATGGCAACCCACTCCAGTATTCTTGCCCGGAGAATCCCCATGGACAGAGGAGTCTGGCGGGCTACAGTCCATGGGGTTGTAACAGTTGGACTCGACTTGGTGACTAAACCACCACCACCAATGCGTCAGAGATCTTAGAAGTCTGATCCTACACCACGTGAGGCTCCTACAGGCATCTCTCCCTGTATCTTTGCTCCTTCCTGTCTCTGTTCCACACTTAGTAATGGGAGATAAGAACAGAAGAGAAAGCACGAAGTTGGCTAGATTGCTAATTCCCAACAAATCATATTCTGGCTCACAGGGGAAATGATAAAGAAGACAATGAAAAGGGTCCAAATTCAGCACATTTTTTGGTCATTAGAATTCGAGGCATGTTCATGTCACTCCTAAACTAACACATTACTCCACAGAAAATATGAAATTACTTCAGATGCTGTGAACTTGCTTCCTTAAGCAATAATGAATAATTATTGTCTTTAAAAAAAACACTCAAAGTTTGGCTTCACTGTATCCTCAAACAGTTTGTTTTCTATTTTAATAGACTTGGAAGCCAAGTAATATTTTATACTTTATTTTGTCCTCTGACTATAATTTGACTTTCATGGCTTGGTGTCATATCCCACCATATTTATTTATCTTCCTTACAAGTAAATCAAGAGGTTTTTGCCATTTGGGGTATTTACCAAAGATGAGTCTCTTCAACTAGCCTTATAGTATAGAAACCTAGAATTTTAACTGGGAATTTTGTACTAAAAAAGTTTAAAATTGAGTCAGTCCCTGAAGGGGTTAGGCTATTTCTGTCTGAATCTGATGATTATAGAAGAAAACTGATTGGTTTTCTTTTTTAGGTTAATTCTCCGTACAACTGATGATCATTCCTAGTTTCTCATGTGAAGCCGTTTTCCTCTTTGCCGGCTGCGTCTGGATCCTGCTGCCCCGTCCCCGTCATCTAGCTTCATTGTCATGCTCTGTCTTGTTTCACAATACCCTTTCACATGGTGGAGACAAGTGTTCCATTCAGGAGACACACAAGCACCTAACCTGTGCCAAGAACAGAGGAGAGTTCGCTGTGATGCCAAATAGTGGGACGGTTGAGTCCCCAGGTCACAGGCAGGGGCTACGGAACCTGCCCAGGGCAGCATCTCTCTGGCATTTACTGCCCATAGGTATCCACGCAGGTGGCTTGGAGGACCTTGACAGCCATGTGCATTTCTCAGGAGTTCAGGAACTTCTAAAATATGAGCCAGGTCATGGCTTCCATACTGTGGGAGTCCTAGTTCTTCTTTCTTTATTTTTTTCCTAGTTCTTCTCGAAGGGTCCTTTGAGTCGCTGCTCTCTGACCCTTCTGGGTCACTTGTCACCTCAGCCTTTTTTCCACTCTCTCTTGCTTTATATCCATGAATCCTCAGACATGTCCAGGACTAGGAGAAGTTTCTGTCCTACCTCAGGGGCTACAGTGTGGATTCCTATCCCCTGTCTGAGAAGCCTCTCCCTGGTGATACCACTTGGGTTCCCAGGATACCGTTTGCTTCCCTTTGGGCTGGCTGCCCAGTTCTACTTTCTGACTGACACTATTTTTTGTCTCCTAGGGTGACACCTATGGAAATGAAGCAGAGAAATAAGATCCGGTCTTGTTTATCAAAGCCAGCTTTTGCCTCTCTCCTGAGGTAAAAATACAAAAGAAACCGTGGCACACAAAATGTTAAAAAATGTGTTTGTAATTGTTCTCCACACTTGTTTGCTTTTTTTTCTGTGCAAATCTTAACAATGTAAAATGGATACCCTACATTTAAGGAAGAGCTTGACTGTCCTATGTCTTTTTGTGCTTTTAGTCAGAACTCTGCATATATTTTAAGAAAAGGCATTGAAGAACTCAGTCAGACCAGTTTTCTTTTCACACAGGTGAGATTAGAGAGGTCTGGTTGTCTTTGATCATAAGCGTGCACTGTCCTTTTAGGGTTTTATTTTCCCACCCTTGTTCCCATGTTATTTTCCGCCCTTTTTATTTTGTGGTTTCTTCTGCCTTACCTCTAGGTTAAAGTTTACAGCAGAAATTTTCCTTTCACAAACTTTTAATGAACTTCATAGAATATAAATAATGATTATTGATTATGGTTGTCAGGACTTGAAAAGAATTTACTCTTCCATCCACAAATATTCTCTTATCACCACAGCTTTGATAGAGTGCTGGTCAAAATGCTTCTAGAAATAAATGACAGTCAGGTCTGGGCATGTTGAATTGTGTAAACACATACAAGCTTTTCAGCATTTTTGTCTGTTACGGATCTAAAATTCACATTTTTTTTCCCCTTATTTCCTTATATTACTGTACTGTCCTGTCAACTTAAAAAATATTCACAGCCTAAAAGTTGAGAGTTATGCTTTATGTGGTGGGCATTTTTAGGCTTCAAGTCCAGGAGGCAGCATCTCAAGTAACCCTGAGAGAACTGCTTCAAGGAGGGAAAGCTAGGTTATATAGAAGTTTTGCAACAAAGAGCAGGTAGTCTGAATGTTAAAAGATTATTGTTAATTAAAGAAAAACCAGACATCTCAAGGAATTTAGTGCTTTTCTATGTATGGGAAGATGCAAGAGTCTGGGCCCACTGAAATCATTCCTTTGACATACACCTTAGCTATCTGGGGCTAATGTCCTGTGCTTTCACATCCTGAGTTCCCAGGGGCTCACCAGTTCACTGTCAGTGGTGGCTACAATCACTGATGACTAAGACAGTATTTACTGGTATG
The DNA here is from genome assembly GCF_000754665.1 of Bison bison bison. NCBI lineage: Eukaryota > Metazoa > Chordata > Mammalia > Artiodactyla > Bovidae > Bison > Bison bison. Next base: position 489,839 of record NW_011494740.1, read on the forward strand.
GCAGGAAATATTCCATTTCTCAGTACCTTTCCGTGACTGGTTCTTAATCCTTAGAGGCTACCAATTCCTTTAAAATCAGCCAACTCTGGAATGCTTTAGAAACATAAATATTTTTATGTCTAACTATGGGTGTGCCATGGCTGCTTGTAGTCAATCCATGGATGTGTGTCCGATTAGGACCATTGCAAAACTAGAAGAGTGATTAAAAAAATTTTTGTTTACCATGACCCATAGTAAGAAGTATATCTTGCCTTGGAACTTAGTGTTTGTACTAAGTTTATTTATAATAAAAAATAAACAATTTTTACCTCTCCTACTCCAGATACCCTATAATCTGTTCTCTTCACTTTTTAAAAATGAGCTGATCTTGACTTGCAAAATTGACTTCATGAGCCACGAATGGTTGCAAACAGCAGGTTTGGAATGCTTCTCTAAAATCAAGGTACCCTTTTATCTCTAGCTTTAGGGAAGAAAGGTATTTCCTTTCTGAGAAAACCCAAAGGGGTTAAAGTATTTATGAAAGACTGCTCAGCAGATGTGTAAGTCTGCACACCTGTCCTTTGAATAGCATTCCTTGGAGGCAGGGCTATCCTTTGCCAGTAGCCAATGGGAGAAGCTCTGCTGGGAAACCTGGCAGTGTTAACCTGTGGTTAATGTGCTAGGACTGGACACCTTTCCTTAGCGTTGAGGTTAGGCGTGGTTTCAGCTTTGTTAGCTGAAACAAATGGGTTAGTAACTCCAGATAATAGTTACTTCACTTTTTTATAGCTTCTGTTTCTTTATCTTGTCAACTGAATTAAAAAAAAAAATCACAACCTAATAGTTGAGAATGTTTTACTTGGGAACCTTATTACCTTACTATGGCTCAGCAGGTAAAGAATCCACCTGCAGTGCAGCAGACACAGGAGATGTGGGTTCCATCCCTGGGTCGGAAAGATCCCCTGGAGGAGGAAATGGCAACCCACTCCTGTATTCTTGCTTAAAAAAATCCATGGACAGAGGAGCCTGGTGGGCTACAGTCTATGCGGTCACAAAGAGTTGAACACAACTGAGTGATAGAGCAGAGCACAAACACTAAGGACTGGAGTCTGAGATGGCAGCCTGTCAGATAGCGCTGAGGAATTCTTCCAAAGAGGCAAGGGAGGAGCCAGGACACAGAGTAGATTTTACTGAAAACGACAAACAGACATGTTGTCAAACGTTAAAAGATGACTGCTAAGCACAAAAGAGACATCTCAAGTTATTGATTTCCATGCATTTCTATAGATAGGAAGATGCAGGAGTCTGGGTTTATTGAAATTATTCTTTTTGTTATGCACCATAACTGTCTAGGGCGCTAAGACCAGTATTCTGTTTTTCTCCATTATGAATTTCCCTCTGGGGCAGCTGTAGTGGCTGACGGCTTGCTGGCCTCAGCATCCTTTGTTTACTGAAATGGCAGGTCACCTTTTTTGTCGACAGTCTAAATTGACTAGTAGAATTTACTTTTCTTTCCGGGCTTTCGTAGAAGTACCAAGAGCAGATATGTAATATGATTATTATAATGTAATATAACCCACTGTAACATAATACAATGTCATGTATAATTATTATAGATAAGGGTGATACTTATTGAGCCCCAACTATGTGTGAGACATGGTACTATCAACTGGAAAAAAAAAAAAGAAAAAACACACAACTAAAAGTTGAGCATTATGTTTTATTTGGGGTGTTACTGAGGACTTAAGCTGGGGATACAGCCTCTCAGATAGCTCTGAGGGACTGTTCCAAAGAGGTATAAGAGAAGCCAGGATTTATAGGAGTTTTTGCAAAAACAACAAACCAACATCAGGGAGTCAAACATCAGAAGATTAGTGCTAATTAAACCAGACAGACATCTCAAGATAATGAATTCAGCCCTTTTCTATGTGTGGGAAGATGCAAGAGACTGGATTATTGAAGTTACTCCTTGGATATGCACCATAGCTATCTGGGGCCAGTATCCTGTTTTTGTTTTTCTTCCTCAATTCCCGATAGAGTGCAGTTGGAGTTCAGATGGAGTAGCTGAAGCCTTTAAGGCTTCAACATCCTTTGTTTACTGAAATGGCAGGCCACATTCTTTGCTCACAGTGTTGAACAATTATTTCATTTAGAAATTTAAAATCAGAAGACCTGACACTTTTCCCAGAGCAGATCCCAAGCTTAGAGATCAACCATGATACAGATAATGACCTTTTGAAATTGGCTGGGATCCCCCTCTCCAGGCTGCTAACACTTGTCACAACTGAATCTGACATACACACTCTTCTCAAGTAGGAAGGGGTGGTCTCTCAACTCTTTGCCTAGTTTGAATATGGTGTCAGTTCTCAGTTCAGCTCTGGAGATCTTGAGCTCCTCTGACTTGCCCAGGTTAGTAGTTCCTGAGAAGCAAAACCAGGATAAAGCTGAAGCTAATTCATCCTTATTTGTGCATGCGTGCATGCTCAGTCGCTTCAGTTGTGTCGGACTCTTGTGACCCCTGTGGACTGTAACCCACCAGGCTCCTCTGTCCATGAGATTCTCCAGGCAAGAATACTGGAGTGGGTTGCCATGCCCTCCTCCAGAGGATCTTCCCAACCCAGGGATCGAACCCATGCCTCCTGCACTTGAAGGTGGACTCTTTTCCACTGAGCCATTGGGGAAGCCCTCGTTCCTATTCTAGTGCTTCTTATTTCCATTTGTCGTGTGGCCTCTGAAAACCCAGGGGCACTCTGGTCTCTGCCTGCAGTTTATTTAGGAAGAACAAAACTGGTAAAGGCGGAAAGAAGGGACCATTAAAAAAACAGAGATGCCTCATGAAGCATTCTTGTCTGAGAGAGTAGAGAAGCAATAAGACACCCATCATTCTTGAGTATATTTTAATTTAATGACATCAGGAGAGAGTTCAGTTCTAGTTACCTCTAGCTTTTAGTGTATTTTAATTTTCACTGCTGACAACAGCTTTATATATATGGTATCTTTTCTTTGGGGAGTGGGTCAGCGTTTATACTTTTATTTTCCCTCCTTTGTTCTTTTGTTTCTTCCTGTAGATGGCTGTCTTTGGGGTTCACTTGTATTTAAATTCTGTGTCCCCTCCCCCAAGCTGTTACATAATTTTGGTTTTACTACCTGGAAAGCATTTCCATTCTGGGTGTGTAGTTCCATTGCCTATCCTATTCTATGTAACATTTAAATAGTGTTTAAGATGATTTTGAAAGAATCTTAAAAATAATTATATGCTCATTTTATAGTCAATATAACGATAGGAATGACATACTATAGTTTTTTACAGTTGTGATTTTAAAAACCTGCAAATATTATACACATTTGGGAAAGTCATTCTTCATCCTTATCTTCCAGGTATCATCAGTTTCACCCTTTTCTGTGTGCAGCTAATTTTAAAAATACTGCTTCCTTCTATGGTAGCGATAAGTTTGATTTGCCCTATGGGATGAAAGCATCAGGTCAGTAATATTACTCTTACCCTGCCCTAATACTATGACTGGTGTTTGATGTGAACCATATGTTTGTATATAATTTTAAGGTCTTTTAATCTTTTTGTTTCATAGTGATTCCTAAGGATGTGATTTTTGAGATTGGGTGAAAGGAATTATATTTTAGTATGTAAATCCCCATTCCTTTTGAGTCAGTGCAGAATAAAAGAATGAAGAAAGGTAGATTTTTGTTGTTGTTGTTGAGAAACTGTTTTTCCCGCTTTTGTTTTACCACCGTAATTCGTGAGTTTGATGCCTTACTTTATTCCAGTTGAGAATTAAGAAGACAATTCTGTGGATTAACTTCCTCCTGTCTCCCATTTTGCCTCTTTACCTAGGAGTTTTATGTCATCAGCAAGCTCTAGGTCCTTGGTCAGTCTTTTAATTTAATCAAAGGATATTTTGTTTTTGCTAAATTTAGAGAGAATTGCTCCATCCACTAATGATGAAACAATTTTCCCTCTGCTTACTGACCACTGCTTTGCTTTACGTTCTAGATTTTTGAGAAATCCTGAAAGCCTTTTAGGTGACAAGTCTATAGTTTCCTGAGTTAGATTTTCCTTATTCAGCTGATCCTGTGTGTGTATTTAGAATACATTGTAGAGAGTTCGATAAGTTTAAACTTGCAGAATATTGAGTTCTATATCAATATCATTTTCTGAATCATCTGATATGGTAATTTTTGGTTATGATTGTTTTCAGATTAAGCATATTATTTTTCTGAGATTTTTGCAAAGTGTCCTTAGAGTGTTTATATTTTAGGTGCCCTTGTTAAGTAGTGCTGACTAGTTGCAGTTATATCATGAATTTTCACCAGGGAATAAATCATAGGTAATCATACCAGTTTGAAGTGGATTTGGGGGAGGGCAGAGGATAAAGTGGTTTACCATGTACCTAAGAAGTCATGATTGCTTTTATTCCTAACAGTCCACTTGTTTTCTAGCCACACACTTTCGACTGGCTCTTTGGAAACTGCCGAATTGTGATATCTTTGATGAGTTTGACAAGTGAGTTTGTTTTCTTGCTTCTGTTTTACTTTTAGCTTTAGCTAAATTTTAGTACAAAATATGTACTTCAGTGTAACATATATTCACTCAGGAAGATTCCATAGCTTTTGTGCATAACTAAAATGCCTAGGAGTTATTTCTGTGGCACTTGAAGTAACAAACTACAAATATAATTTAGACATTGCATAATTGTTGGCTCAAAATTGCAGACAGTCTTGATTACACACCATGCTAGTGCCAAGTCAGGACATTTTTAACCCACAGTCATCTTTTCTAAGTTGTTGTTACTGAAGAATTAATTCACACTCCCTGCTGATCAGCTCACAGCCTCCCTCCATGGTCCCCATACCTTCCCATACATACTCTAAATTGCTCAATCATGAGAATCTTTTCTGTTTCACTTGAATATTGGATTTCAGAAACAGCTCTCTTCCTTTTATTCAGAATTATATTTGAGGGAAGTTAATGGTGTGCTTAGACACGCATTTTCTGGCAACAAAAGGCAGTTTAGTTTTTGGAAAATTTGGGGGTTCAGTTACCTCTTAGGAACTGAGTTGCCTAAGACAGACTTCTTAGCAAGTCAACTTATTTTACAGAGATGGGCTTATTTCCCTCAGTTTTAAACTGAATTTTGGAATTTAGCTGGTTGTCCAGTGGGATGAAAAGGGTGACCTGCAGATGTGAGACCTCTATTGAAAAGGAAAATGGGCAGAATTCCCTTCTTATCCAGGAGAATAGAGGCACTTTTTGATACATACAGAACTTATGGTAGTGGACAAAAGTGTGAAATTGGAGATAGTTCGCAAGACAGCACTGGAGGAGCAGTGCCAGATTTTGTCTGAATTTATCTCATTTTTCTCTGTCAGGGACCCAGATTCAGTTCAGTTCAGTTCAGTCGCTCAGTCGTGTCCGACTCTTTGCGACCCCATGAATCGCAGCACGCCAGGCCTCCCTGTCCATCACCAACTCCCAACTCCCGGAGTTCATTCAGACTCACGTCCATCGAGTCAGTGATGCCATCCAGCCATCTCGTCTTCTGTCGTCCCCTTCTCCTCTTGCCCCGATCCCTCCCAGCATCAGGGTCTTTTCCAGTGAGTCAACTCTTCGCATGAGGTGGCCAAAGTAGTGGAGTTTCAGCTTCAGCATCATTCCATCCAAAGAAATCCCAGGGCTGATCTCCTTCAGAATGGACTGGTTGGATCTCCTTGCAGTCCAAGGGACTCTCAAGAGTCTTCTCCAACACCACAGTTCAAAAGCATCAATTCTTCGGCGCTCAGCCCTCTTCACAGTCCAACTCTCACATCCATACATGACCACAGGAAAAACCATAGCCTTGACCAGATAGACCTTTGTTGACAAAGTAATGTCTCTGCTTTGTTGAGGTGTAATTTATGTAATAATGTTGATTCATTTCAGATTATACTTTTTTATAATTTAAAACTATTCTATCAACCTAATCACTTTCAATTTTTATTGCATATCCACAGCAGCCATATATATTCTTTCCTGACATTTATACAACTCTTATCTGTATTGTTTTATGACGACTTTTGGCATGTGTGCTTTTTATCAGTTCTCTCCAATTTTTACAACCACTCAGCAGAGTATGCTTGATGATTTTCATTTTTAAAATCGAGAGACTGAGGCTAGGCAAATCCATGTTGTTTGTTATAGTTGGTGAATGTCAGAGCCAAGATGTGAACCTGGATGGGTCTATCCAGGGCTGGATGTTTAAGAGTGATAGTGGTTATGTCTTAAATAATTGTAGCAAGTATCTGCAAATCTTTGAAAAACTCTTTGTCCCTGTAAATGTGAGATACTGTCAGGATTGTAGATGGTACATGACTGGAGGTTTTGTTCTGGCCTGGTTTCTATCTCAGAACTGTTTTTTAGTTGCTCAGTCATGTCCGACTCTTTGTGACCCCATAGACTGCAGCATGCCAGGCTTCCCAGTCCTTCACTAGCTCCCGAAGTTTGCTCGAACTCATGTTTATTGAGTTGGGGATGGTATCTAACCATCTCATCCTCTGACACCCTCTTCTCCTTTTGTCTTCAATCTTTTCCAGCATCAGGGTCTTTTTCAATGAGTTGTCTCTTCTCATCAGGTGGCCAAAGTATTGGTGCTTCAACTTCAGCATCAGTCCTTCCAATGAATATTCAGGGCTGATTTCCTTTAGGATTGACTGGTTTGATCTCCTTACTTTCCAAGGGACTCTCAAAAGTCTTCTCCAACACCACAGTCTGAAAGCACCAATTCTTTGGTGCTCAGCCTTCTTTATGGTCCAACTCTCACATCTATACATGACCACTGGAAAAACCATAGCTTTGACTAGACGGACCTTTGTTGGCAAAGTGATGCCTCTGCTCTTTAATACATTGTCTAGGTTTGTCATAGCTTAAAACTATCTATGCTTTATTTAGTTGCTTTCAGAGCCACTTTCTACACAACTGTTCATCATCTGTATGTACCTCAGCCAGGCTACTTCCTCTCTTCTTGCTGACTTGGTCTGGCTTTTCCCCACACTTCCTCTTTTCTCATAGGGAGTGCCCCCCACACCCACCATCAATTCACACCAGGTTCTTAGTGTCACCAGCACTGGGAGGGAGGCGAGTGTGGGTGGTGATAAAGGATTGCAAATCATGCTGATGGTACAAGGGTTCTTGGATCTGAACTTGTTAAGAGATGGAAGTCACATCGGTGTACAGACAGAAACCATTCAGGTGTGGAGTGAATGGCGAATATCCATTCGCCATTTGGGGCCTCCCAGAGTGAGCACAGTGATGCACTGGACACTCAGCACTGCTCAATTGCTTGTTTGACACGTCCAAAGTTGGTCCCTAGAGATGTCAGAAAAAGTGTTTTGAAAGTAAATAAGAATATACTTGTGACAAAATTATCTTCATTTACATATTGACTTTTAGGAGGAGCTCACATGTAATAATAAATTTGACCTACGTTCTAAGTATGGGCTTCCCTTGTAGCTCAGGGAATCTGGTAAAGAATTGGTAAAGAATCTGCCTGCACTGCAGGAGACCCGGGTTCAATCCCTGGGTTGGGAAGATTCCCCTGGAGAAGGAAATGGCAACCCACTCCAGTATCCTTGCCTGGAAAATCTCATGGACAGAGGAGCCTGGTGGGCTGCAGTCCATGGGGTCGCAAAGAGTTGGGCACGACTGAGCGACTAACACTTACTTACTTACATTCTAAGTACGTCCTTCTACATTTGTCTGAAACCCACAGTACAACCCAAAGATCATAGCAGGCCTCAGCCCATGCCCAAGTTTATATTTTAAGTAAACTCCAGCAAAGCAGAATACACTAAACTGCCAACTGCTGCCTCAGAGTCCCCTTAGTCTGTCCCCCGAGTGACCTTTATATGGTTCTCATTTCTCCTCTTTGCCTGAGAAAATGCTCTAGAAGAAAGAGGTCTGAGAACAGTCGGGCTTCTCAGGCTGAGGACCTGGACCCCCTCTTAGTTGAGGAGTCCTCCCGGAGCCTGCTCTGTGGATCTGGGAGCTGTGGCCCACGTGCATTAGGAGGGGTCTGTGGGTGCACTCTTTGTAGGATTCTGTGAGTCAGAGAGGAGAGGGGCTCAGGTGGAGAGAGGCAAGAACCTCCTTTTCAAGTCCCTTCCCCCTTTGGCTTTTCTATTCACCCTCTGTCCTCTTTGTCCTCCCAGAAAGCTTCAGATATTTTTTCATTGTTTCAGATCTGAATTCTTTACTTACCCATGTAGCAATCACGATCTCTTAGTTGGGGTAGATTTCTGTTTTGTTTTTTTTGGCTGCTCTACCTGGCTTGTAGGATTTTAGTTCCCCAGGGAGGGATTGAACGTTCACCCTCTGCAGTGCAACAAGCACTGTTCTAGGGACATCCTGGGATAGATTACACTGTGAATGAGAAAACTCCAAATATTAGTTCCATTTATAAGGTACAAATTTTCCTCTTTCTGACAATTGTCATATAAATGAAGTTTGCATATAAGCATTCTCAGACCAGCTCAGTGACCAAGGCTTCTCTATTGTGACTGTTATTCCTCCCTATGGTCCATTCTGATGGTTGGACTTTGACCAGTCGTATGTCACATTCTAGCAGTAGAGGGGACAAAGGAGGAAGGGCATGCCCCTAGCCATTGAGACTTGCTTCCTTCTTTAAGGCTATTCCCCAAAAATTACATATAACCCATTATTACATCCAGTGATGTGCTGGAGCCAGTTGGTACCAACTTGTGAGAGCTGCTGCTCTTCCCAACTCTGTGTTCAGTGCCATCAAGGTGGAAGATTGAAGTTAGCCATGGTGGGAATGTATACCATGGAAAATGGCAATGCTACGAACCAAGGCTCCCCATCATCTCCCTGTCTCCCAAGGGGGACTAATTGTTAAAAAAAAAAAAAAAAAAAAAGCTTGCTAGCAGCCACCAATTATATCCCACTGGCTAGAGGTATAATCACAGGGCCACACCTCGCTGGGAGGTGGACTGGAAAGTGTAGCCTCTATTCTAGGTGGCTATGTGCCCGCCTAATGAAACATAATTATTGAGTGGCAAGTAACAGTCTTTGTCAGTGTTGTCTACCATCTTCTGTTTCTGTGCCTGGAAATATTCAAGATTCTAAAGTCAGTTATGTAACACTATACCAACCTAGCTCACTTGAAGCAGCCAATTGTGGTTTGTCTCTTGGAGATGAAAGCTGTTGAAAAATGTTGGTGTTGCAGATCATTCGGAGGTGGAGTTTCTTCCAGAGGTCTTTTTTATGCCATCTTTGTAGGTAACGTGAGTAAAGTAACTCAGTGAGGCAGATCAGCCTTTTCCTAAAGTTAGTACCATGAAGAACTTGGGCCAGAATTAGAGGGGAGGGAACAGGAGTGTGTGTTTGGCCATAACTCTGTGTGGAAGAGCCTTGGAGTTGTAACAATTCCACGCTTGTTCTTTGTTCTACCTCCATGCTTCCCTAACCTCTTTGCCCCCACCACCAACACTGCTCCCCACCAACCCGTTCTGTTTCAGAGTTTTTGGTCACTTAGCAAAAATTGTGATAATTGGCCTCTCCTCTTATAATTACATCTGTTATATTTTTGTTATATGAAAAGTATTCATTTTAGAAAAAATGTTCATTCTAGAAAATTGTCTTTCTCTGTGATTTTGTGACAGTTCTCAGTTTTTTCCTGTGAAAAGATGAGAACACACAATAGGCCATTTGCATCCCCCATTCTTATTTTATTTGTTTATCTCTTTGGTATGTGGTTTTTTTAATTGAAATATAATTGCTTTACAATGTTGTGTTTCTGCTACACAATATTGTGAATCAGCTATATGTATACATATATCCCCTTCCTCTTGAGTCTCCCTCCCACCCTCTCCCCTATTCTGCCTCTCTAGGTCATCACAGGGCACCGAGCTGAGCTCCCTGTGTTATGCAGCAGCTTCCCACTAGCTGTCAGTTTATACATAGTACTGTATATATGTCAACACTATCTGTCAATCTGTCCCACCCCCACCCCCTTGCTGTGTCCACAAATTCATTCTTTACGTCTGCACGTCTGTTCCTGCCCTGCAAGTGTGTTCATCAGTACCATTTTTCTAGAATCCATATATATGTGTTAATATATGATGTTTGATTTTCTCTTTCTGACTTAATTCACTCTGTATGACAGACTCAAGGTTCATCCACATCACTTCCACTGACTCAACTTCATTCCTTTTTATAGCTGAGTAATATTCCATTGTGTATGTGTGTGTGTGTATATATATATATGTATATATATATATATATCATCATCTGTTGATGGACATCTAGGCTGCTTCCATGTCTTGGCTATTGTAAATAGTGCTGTAATGAACACTGGGGGTACATGTGTCATTTTGAGTTGTGGTATTCTTAGGGTATATGCCCAGTAGTGGGATTGCTGGGTTCTATGTTTAGTTTTTCAGGGAGCCTCAATACTGTTCTCCACAGTGGCTGTACCAGTTTGCATTCCCACCAACAGTGTAAAAGGGTTCCCTTTTCTTCACACCCTCTCCAGCATTTATTGTTTGTAAATTTTTTTGATGTTGGTCTTTCTGGCCAGTGTGAGGTGATACCATAGTGTATTTTTGATTTGCATTTCTCTGATAATTAGTGATGTTGAGTATCTCTTCATTTGCCTCTTGGCTATCTGTATATCGTATTTGGAGAGATATCTATTTAGATCTTCCACCCATTTTTGATTGGATTGCTTGGTTTTTGATACTGAGCTCCATAAGCTGTTTGTATATTTTGGAGATTAATTCTTTGTTGCTTCATTTGCAAATATTTCTCCCATTCTCATGGGCTTCCCAGGTGGCACTGGTGGTAAAGAATCCATGCCTTCTAATGCAGGAGATACAAGAGAAGTGGGTTTGATCCCTGGATTGAGAAGATTTCCCCTGGAGAAGGAAATGGCAACCCCTCCAGTATTCTTGCCTGAGAAATCCCAGGGACAGAGGAGCCTGCTGGGCTACAGTCCATGAGGCTTCAAAGAGTCAGACATGACTGAGCAACTACGCCTGCACACACTCCCGTTCTGAGGGTTATCTCTTCATCTTGTTAATGCTGCAAAAGCTTTTAAGTTTAATCAGGTCCCATTTTTTAATGTTTGTTTTTATTTCCATTACTCTAGGAAGTTGGAGAAGGCAATGGCACCCCACTCCAGTACTCTTGCCTGGAAAATCCCATGGATGGAGGAGCCTGGTAGGCTGCAGTCCATGGGGTCGCTAAGAGTCGGACACGACTGAGCGACTTCACTTTCACTTTTCACTTTCATGCATTGGAGAAGGAAATGGCAACCCACTCCTGTGTTCTTGCCTGGAGAATCCCAGGGATGGGGGAGCCTGGTGGGCTGCCGTCTATGGGGTCGCACAGAGTCGGACACGACTGAAGTGACTTAGCTGACTCTGGGAAGTGCGTCAAAAAGGATCTTGTTGCAGTTTATGTCAGAGTGTTCTGCCCATGTTTTTCTCTAAGAGTTTTATAGTTTCCAGCCTTACATATAGATATTTAATTAATTTTGAGTTTATTTTTGTGTATGGTGTTAGTATTCTAATTTCACTCTTACATGTAGCTGTCCAGTTTTCTCAGCATCACTCAGTGAAGAGACAGTCTTTTCTCCATTGTATATTCTTTCCTCCTTTGTCATAGATTAAGTGACCATAGGTGTGGGTTTATCACTGGGCTTTTTATTCTGTACCTATTTCATAGGTCTGTATTTCTGTTGTGTATGTGTGTGAGTACCATACTCTTTTGATTACTATAGCTTTTTCATATAGTCTGAAGTCAGGGAGCCTGATTCCTCCAGCTCTGTTTTTCTTTCTCAAGATTACTTTGGTTATTTGGGGTCTTTTGTGTTTCCATACAAATTGTAAATTTTTTTGTTCTAATACCATGATGAATACTATAGTAATTTGTTATGGATTGCATTGAATCTGTGGATTGTTTTGGGTGGTGTATTCATTTTCACTATATTGATTCTTCCAATCCAAGAATATGATATATTTTCCCATCTGTGTCCTCTTTGATTTCTTTCATCAGTGTTTTATAGTTTTCTGAATATGGGTCTTTTGCTTTCTTAGGTATATTTATTCCTTGCTATTTTATTCTTTTTGTTGTGATGGTAAATGGATTCTTTTCTTAATTTCTGTTTCTGATCTTTCATTGTTAGCATATAAGAATGCAAGAGATTTCTGTGCATTAATTTTGTGTCCTGTAACTTTACCAAATTCACTGATTAAATCTAGTAGGGTTTCTGATGGAATCTTTAGGATTTTCTATGTATGGTAATGTGTCACTGCAAACAGTGAGAGTTTTACTTTCTTTTTTCCAATTTGTATTTCTTTTTCTTCTCTGATTGCCACAGTGAGGACTTCCAAAACTGTGTTGAATAGGAGTGGAGAGAGTAAACATGCTTGTCCTGTCCCTGATCTTAGACAAAATGCTCTCAGTTTTTCACCATTAAGAATGATGCTTGCTGTGGGTTTGTCACAGCAAACAGAGTGTGTGTGCTAAGTTGCTTCAGTCGTGTCCAACTCTTTGTGACCCTGTGGACTGTGGCCCACCAGGCTCCTCGTGGGCCACATGGGGATTCTCCAGGCAAGAATACTGGAGTGGATTGCCATGCCCTCCTCCAGGGTATTTTCCCCACCTAGGGATTGAACCCAGGTCTCCTGGTCTCCTGCATTGCAGGCAGATTCTTTACCACCAGCACCACCTGGGAAGCCCTGGCCTTGTCATATGTTGCCTTTATTATGTTGCCTTTATTATATAGATTCCCTATATGCCAATTTTCTGGAGATTGTTTTTAAAATCAGAAATGGGTGTTGAATTTTGTCAAAAGCTTTTTCTGTATCTATTGAGATGATCATATAATTTTTATTCTTTAATTTGTTAATATGGTGTATTATGATTTTGTGTATTTTGAAGAATCCTTGCATGTCTGTGATAAATCCCACTTGATCATAGTGTATGATCATTTAAATGTGTTGCTGGATTTTGTTTGCTGGTATTTTGTTGAGGATTTTTGCATCTTTGTTCATTAGTGATATTGGTCTATAATTTTCTTTTTTGTGATAGTTTTGTCTGGTTTAGGTATCAGGGTGGTGGTCTCACAGAACAAATTTGGGAATGTTCTTCCCTCTGCAATTTTTGGGGAAAGTTTTAGAAGGATAGGTTTTAGCTCTTCTTGAAATATTTGATAGAATTCACTTGTGAAGCCATCTGGTTCTGGACTTTTGTTTGTTGGAAGATTTTTCATTCGTTTCAATTGCATTACTTGCGATTGGTCTGTTTATATTTTCTAATTCTTCCTGGTTCAGCCTTTCTAAGAATCTGTCCATTTCTTCCAGTTTGTCCATTTTATAGGCATATGGTTGCTTGAGGTAGTCTCTTGTGATCCTTTGTATTTCTGCAGTGTCAGTTGTGATTTCACCTTTTTCATTTCTAATTTTATTGAGTCCTCTCCCTTTTTTTCTTGAGTCTGGCTAAGGTTTATCAATTTTTTTTCATAAGAACCAACTCTTAACTTTTATTGATGCTGTTGTTTTCTTCATTTCTACTTCATTTATTTCTGCTATGATCTTTATGATTTCATTGCTTTTAATTGACTTTGGGTTTTCTTTGCTCTTTCTCTAGTCACTTTAGGTGTAAGATTAGATTGTTTATGTGAGAGTTTTCTTGTTTCTTGAGGATTGAATTGCTGTAAATTAGAACTGTTTTTGCTGTGTCCCATAGGTTTTTGGTCATTGTTTTTGTTGTCATTTATTTCTATGTACTTTTATTTCCTCTTTAATTTCTGTAGTTATCACTTGGTTATTTAGCGGTGCATTATTTAGCCTCCATGTTTTTGTGTTTTTTATAGTTTTGTTCCTTTGATTAATTTATAATCTCATAGCATTGTGGTCAGAAAAGATGCTTGATACTGTTTCAGTTTTATTAAATCTTCTGAGACTTGATTTGTGACCCAAGATGTAGTCTATCCTGGAGAATGTTCCATGGCACTAGTGTAAGTTCCATGGCACTAGTGTAAGAAGTGTATTCACCGATTTCAGGTGGAATGTCCAAAATTATCAATTAAATCTATCTAGTCTGTTCAGGCAATGGCACCCCACTCCAGTACTCTTGACTGGAAAATCCCATGGATGGAGGAGCCTAGAAGGCTGCAGTCCATGGGGTCACTGAGGGTTGGATATGACTGAGCGACTTCACTTTCACTTTTTACTTTTTTGCATTGGAGAAGGAAATGGCAACCCATTCCAGTGTCTTGCCTGGAGAATCCCAGGGACGGGGAGCCTGGTGGGCTGCCATCTATGGGGTCTCACAGAGTCGGACACGACTGAAGTGACTTAGTAGCAGTCTATTGAGTCACTTAAAGCTTGTATTTCCTTATTTATTTTGTATATATGATCTGTCTGTTGGTGTAAGGGTGGTGCTAAAGTCCCTCACTATTATTGTGTTAACTGTTGATGTCTCCTTTTATGCTTATTAGCTTAGCATTTGCCATGTGTATTGAGGTGCTCCTATGTTGGGTGCATAAATATTTGTAATTGTTATATCTTCTTCTTGGTTCAATCCTTGAGGTATGTGTATCCTTGAGGTATGTGTTTTTAATGGAAGGTTAGTAATCTTGGGCTTTTCCCTTTATGTTCTTTCTGGGTTTCTCCTGAGCAGTGGTCCAGCAGGTTGGGATGGGGTGAAAGTTGAGGCTGCTGAACCATTCCCTGAGAATCCCAGTTACCCAGCTCCCTGTCCCTGTTCAGTTGTGTGGACTGGGTCTGTGCTGTGCTCAGTCGCTTCAGTCCTGTCTGACTCTTTGCAACCCCGTGGACTGGAGCCTGCCAGGCTCCTCCATCCATGGGGATTCTCCAGGCAAAAATACTGAAGTGGGTTGCCATGCCTTCTTCCAGGGGATCTTTCCCACCCAGGGATTGAACCTGTGTCTCTTGCATCTCCTGCATTGGCAAGTGGGTTCTTACCACCTGGGAAGCCTGTGGACTGGGAGCCAGACCCCAAAGCATGGTAGAGTCACAGAGTGGGTCAGAGGCAGGAAGGATGGAGATCACTAGTCCAGTTCCCTCATTATGAAGATGAGAGGACTGAGGTCCATTAGAGGTTAGGAGGTCTCTAGAGTTGCACTCCTCTCTATTTCCTCCCTCTGCATTTTAACAAGCAGAGCAAAAACAGAAGACTCCACAATTAGTGTCTTAGATTGAGCGTCATCTAAAGAGGTAAGGGAAAGAAAACACTGTAACTGAATTCCATTTGAAACATTCTTTAGAATTTCCAGGGCTGTAAGCAATCCCCCACCATTATTTAATGTGGCTTCTGTCTTTATCCTTAACCCCAAACCATTAAAAAAAATATATTTAAGACTGCATTGGGTCTTAGTTGCAGCTTGTGAGGTCTTCTTGCATCATGCAGGATCTGTTGTTGTAGTGCACAAGTTCTCTGGTTGCAGTTCACAGGGCTTCAGAGATTGTGGGCTTAGTAATTACAGTATTCAGGCTTAGTTGCTCCATGGCATGTAGGATCTTAGTTCCTTGATCAGGGAATTGAACCTGGTCCCCTGCATTTCAAGGCAGATTCTTAACCACTGGACCACCAGGGAAGTCCTGACCTCAAACCATTTTTAATACTTTCATAGGGTTAAACTAAAACATCTCTATGTTATATATATATAATCGCAAGGGATTTGATTGAGATCATACCTGAATGGTCTAGTGGTTTTCTCTTCAATTTAAGTCTGAATTTTGCAATAAAGAGTTCATGATCTGAGCCACAGTCAGCTCCCGGTCTTGTTTTTGCTGACTGTAAGGAGCTTCTCCGTATTTGGCTGCAAAGAATATAATCAATCTGATTTTGGTATTGACCATTTGGTAATGTTCACGTGTAGAATAGTCTCTTGTATTGTTGGAAGAGGGTGTTTGCTGCGACCAGTGCATTATGCAGGAAGTGAAGAAGAACTAAAGAGCCTCTTGATAAAAGTGAAAGAGGAGAGTGACAAAACTAGCTTAAAATTCAACATTCAGAAAACGAAGATCATGGCCTCTGGTCCCATCATTTCATGGTAAATAAATCGGGAAACAATGGAAACAGTGAGAGACTTTTTTTTGGGCTCCAAAATCACTGCAGATGGTGACTGCAGCCATGAAATTAAAAGATGCTTGTTCCTTGGAAGAAAAGCTATGACCAACCTAGACAGCATATTAAAAAGCAGAGATATTACTTTGCTGACAAAAGTCCATCTAGTCAAAGCTATGGTCTTTCCATTAGTCATGTGTGGATGTGAGAGTTGGACTATAAAGAAAGCTGAGTGCTGAAGAATTGATGCTTTTGAACTGTGGTGTTGGAGAAGATTCTTGAGAGTCCCTTGGACTGCAAGGAGAT
>NW_011494740.1:506328-515870 GCF_000754665.1 Bison bison bison
TTATTGGAAAAGACCCTGATGCTGGGAAAGACTGAAGGCAGGAGGAAAAGGGGATGACAGAGGATGAGATGATTGGATGTCATCACTGACCTGATGGACATGAGTTTGAGTAATGTCCGGGAGTTGGTGATGGACAGGGAGGCCTGGTGTGCTGCAGTCCATGGTATCACAAAGAGCTGGACACAACTGAGCAACTGAACTGATGTTGCATGTGTAAATTAATTGAAATAGAACTATATTCAAGTTTTTTCCTCTTAAAGATAAATGATCTGGATAGAATCTTCTCTGAATAGATACTACTGAAAAAGTTTTCTCAACTGTCATCCTGAAGATCATGCACAGAAAATATATCAGTTGGCCTTCTCTGTAATTTCACCTCCAGCCAGAGAATCCTAAATGTGGGAAAGAAAAACAAAGAAATATGTTGAGAAACCATTTTTTTTCCCTTAAGGTGAAATTTACATAAGATAAATGAACCATTTTAAAGAGAACAGTTCAGTGGCATTTAGTACAGTCACAATATTATGCAGCCACCACCTCTAGCTAGTTCCAAAAAGACAAACCATTTTAAAACAATTATTAGAGTAACCTTTTGTGTTTGCTTTGATTTTTCATGTTCCTCCTTTTATGGGAATACTCAAACTAGCTGTCTGACTAGAACTTCGGCAGCAGAGAGGTGATGATAAGGACAGAAAAGGATAGGTTAAGAAACAGTTTGTTTTATTCTTTTGTGAGGGAGCGGGGAGGGCAGGTGGTGGGCATGGTCCATCTAAAACAGGAGACAGCATAGTGAAAAATTGCTAGAGCCAGCAGGTCAGTTGTAACTTTCCTGTGATCTTGGGCAAATTTCTGAATTTCTGAACCTTGGTTTCTTATAAAAGAGGAGGCAGAACTGCATATGCACATTATACCAGGGTCAGTTTTGCTAGTTAATCGTTAAGTGAGGGTGACCATTATGCAATAGTTAAGTCAGTGTAACCGCTGGAAGAAACTGGGTGAAGGGTACACAGGACTTCTCAGTACTATTTTTGCAACTTCCTGTGAGTCTAGAATTATTTCGAAATAGAAAGCTTAAATTGAAAACATATGACCACCTGAAACTTGTACATGAATGTTCATAGCAGCACCATTCATAATAGCCCCAGAGTGGAAACAGTTGAAATGTCCAGCCTCTGCTGAATGGATGAATTAAATGTACATCCACATGATGGAATATAATTCAGTCATAACAAGCAGTGTAGTACTGATTCATGCTCTAGCATGAAGGAACCTTGAAAACATTTTGCTCAGTTCAGTGAAGGAGATCAGTCACAAAAGATCACATATTTGTATGACTGCATTTACTGTACATGACTACCATTTCCAGGTGGTGCACTGGTAAAGAGCCTGCCTGCCAATACAGGAGATGCAAAGAGATGAGGGTTTGATCCCTGGGTTGGGAAGATCCCCTGAATAGGAAATGGCAACCCATTCCAGTATTCTTGCCTGGAAAATTCCATGGACAGAGAAGCCTGACAGGCTACAGTCCATGGGGTTGCAAAGAGTTGGACACAACTGAACTCAAGACATGTCAACATGTCTACTGTACAGGAAATGGGCAGAATAAGCAAATCAATTGTAGATAGAAAGTAGATTAGTTGAGCCACTGACGAGGGTGAGTGACCCCTACTGGCTATGGGGTGTCTTTGTGGGGAGGTGAAAATGTTCTGGGTTGGATAATGGTGATAGTGGCACAGCTTTGTTAATATGCTAAAAACCTGCTGAATTTTATTATTTAAAAGGGTGAGTTTTGTGGCATGTGAATTATATTTCAATTAAAAAAAGTTTTAAAAAGGGGAGATGGTTGAGATATCCTCTAGATTCCTTTCCAGGTGCTTTGTTCAGAGGGCACAGTGATGCCCCAATTAGAACAAATGTTTAGGAATAACACACTCTAGTTCTCTTGCTATATTTGCCCTGTGCTGTCACTGTTGATTTCTCAGGACTCAAGTTCCTCATTATTCTTCAAAGCACAGTGTGTGCAGGGTGGCTATATATATATTTTTTTTTTCCCATAAATGTCAGTAATTGAAGATATTTTAAGGGAATTACATCACAAAGAAGCAATACTTAGAATGTGCCCATGTAATGAGGTCCTGACCCTTCCTGGCTATCTGTGGAGCTCCTTAGCACTCGCTTGAACCCTGGCCTTGAGGGCTGTTCCCTTTTCCTCAGTGGGAGTGCCTCCTTCCACAGCCAGAGCAGTGGAAACCCTGAATTACAGAATCTTAGCCCTCACTTAAAGTACATGAGCCAGCTCTCCACTCCCAACCATCACCGTCGCATTCTGCAACCATGCCAGATTCTGCAAAGAGTGCCTGAGTCCTGCACAGGTGGTTATAGAATAATTCAATATAAATATCTCACTTAATGGAAGCACTGTGTTAAGTCAGTTGCTTGTTAAACGGATGGGGGATTTGTGAAAGTTTCCTAGTTGCTCAGTCAAGCAGAATGAATTATGTCAGCATCAGCAGAGCTGGGTTAGATTGGCAGTCAGCCAGGACAGGAGCATAGCCTTTGACAACTTAAGATGTCAGCGGTGTATTTATTAAAAAACAAAACAAACAAACAAAAAAAACACAAGCTCTATAAGAAATATCAATGTCTGCTTCACTACTCTGGACATCTTCCAGTCTCACAGTATCTTTACATGGCAGCATTTTCAGCCAGGAGGAAGACTTGAGACTGAGGGGAGGTTGATATTCTGCTTTAACAAAGTGAACCATACATGGCAAAGAGAAACATAAGTGTGTTTTATAGCAGCTACTGTGGTCAGATGTTGGATAGAGAGAGATACAGAAACCATGGTATACATGCTAGGGGTAATGGCTCCATGCAACGTAGATCAGCAACATTCCAGACCTCAGTAAGGGGGCTTCCCTGGTGCACTAGTGGTAAAGAATCTGCCTGCCAATGCAGGAGGTGCAGGAGATGTGGGTTCAGTCCCTGGATAGGGAAGATCCCCTGGAGGAGGAAATGGCAACCCACTCCAGTGTTCTTGCCTGGAAAATTCCATGGATAGAGAAGTCTGGTGGGCTACATCCATGGGGTCATGAAGAGTTGGGCTTGACTGAGAGACTGAGCATGCACACAGACCTCAGTGATTTCCTTACTTCATAAAGGCATACTGAGACCCAAGAGGTTCCATCACAAGACCAGGGTCCCAAAGATGCTGACTGAGGGGCCAGAGCTAGCAGTGAGCGGTCCGTTGCACAGGGTTTTAGAATCTTCAGGCTTGCAAGTGACACTCTTCCTAAGAGTGATCTAAACTCAGCAGATGTTTATTATATCCCATATCTAAAGATGTGTGGGTTCAGGTCCACAGATTTGTGGATCCGGCTCATAGGGCAGCCACGTATGGCTGCACACACTGGATTGCACGAACCCGGGGGTGCCGATGTGCACATGTAGTTGTCTGGATGGTACCTGTGTATTTGGACTGTGTACCACCTTACATCTGTGTGGACTGGCTCTGGTTACAGGATTGAATTTGTGGCTCAGTGATGTCAGGGCAGCTTCTTGGTGGTTCTCTCTATCTTTTTATCTCAGGTTTGAGATGACTACAGCTGCTCTAGCCTTGTCATCATGTGTCAGTATCTAAGCGGAAAGGAAGGGATGGCTAAAACGAAAGTGTTCTGTTCAAACCGTTCTCTTCCTAAGGGTAAAGGGTTTCCCAGAACATCTAACAGATTTCCCTAATATCTGATTGCCCAGGGATGGGTCACATGGCCACGTCTAAACCAACCTTGGCACAAGAATATACTCACCCCTGTTAGACTTGTGAAAGCAAGGTTCTGCCAGCAGGCACAGGGGTAATGGGAAGAAGACAAGTGGGATCTGCCAAAGATTGTTACATTGAAGATGGAATGATACATTTTAATGTATATGATGCTGCTGAAGGGACAAATGAATATCGAAAACCATTCAGAAAAGACAGATCATAGATCACTGGAAGTGGACAGTTCAAATTTATTTCCCCTATATTGATAGCTGATGTTTCACTGCATAAGTTAGTAACTTTTCTGGATTTGCCTGACTGAAAAATATGTCTTTTACCTACAGGAAGTGTAAGCTCTTACCATTACTATCTCAGCAGTTTTCTAGATTTTTCATTAACAGGTTCAGGCAGTCCAGAATTATTTTGTTTTCTGGGTAAGCATTTTGAGGCACATGGATTTCTCTGTTTCCAGGATAGAGGAAGGAAGAACAGATATCTGTTTCTCCAGATACAAAGTCATGCTTAAAGTGACAACCAAAGCAGTTTCTAAAATGTACAAACTTGTGAATCAGGAAATTTCAGATTAGAGGATGCAGAAATATAAATGACACTATTCTTGCCCTTTAGGGATTCACAGTTCACTGCAGCTGTTTGTGCATGGTGTGCTCAGTTGTGTCCGACTCTGCGGCCCCAAGGACTGCAGCCCGCCAGGCTTCTCTGGCCATGGAATTCTCCAGGCAAGAATACTGGAGTGCATTGCCATTTCCTCCTCCAGAATCTTCCTGACCCAGGGATTGACCCGCCATCTCTTGCATCTCCTGCATTGGCAGGTGGATTTTTTAACTACTCGCACAACCTGGGAAGCCTGTGTTAATTAAATAGCGTAAAGTTAATAGAGTCTCCCAAAGGTCACTGAAAATTATTGATTCATGCCTCGGAAACAAGGGAGGCCAGGAGCCCAGGCCAGGGGATGAAGCCATGGAGAGGGCGAACCACTCCTCTGATAACATGAGGGTACCTTCTGGGGAGAGAGGAAAGCGGGGAGTAACAAGGTGTGTGGTTCAGACTGTATCTGTTCCATTGTGCATTTCCTAGTGTCACGGGAGCATTGTGAGTCACCGCTGCAGAGAAGATGTTATTGCCAAAGAGAAGTCTTAGGCACATCCCTAATGAAGTTTCTAGTGTTATATTTGATATGATATTAAAAAAAAAAAAAGTGTTGATCTTTGCTGTATCCCTTGCTGGGAGGAAAAGGAAAATTCCATTGATAAGGTTTGCTTTTAAAGACATCAGTAAACTATTCCCATGGTGAAGGACCTTCCCCCATTCCACCTGCCCTCTGCAAAGCCAACAGAGAAGAAAACAGTGAAATTTCTAAAATGTGTGACCTTGGCAGTATAAAGCGTCTTTGTAACTGGAGTTCTCTTGGGTGAGGTAGTGTCCATATGATTTGTTTCCATTTTTCCCAAGTGGGAAGAGGCTGAGATGATTGGGTAGCAGAAATGACTGGGGAGGGGAGTGGCTTGCAGCCTTCTTTGAAGGAAAGAGGGTTGGTCTAGATGCCATAAATTATAGATATTCTTCCTTCACCTCTCCACACAGGTGACCTCATAGGAACAGAGCGGTTATTCCAATCCTGTCCATTCCTAGCCATTCCCTCCCCAGTGCTCGGCCTTGCTTAGTGTTCTGATGGGGAGGTGAAGCCAGTGTCTGGAGTTTCAGCATCTCACTTGCATTACTGGCCCTGAGGTTACAGAAGGAAAAGCCATGCAAGCTGTGTGTGTAGGAGCTGCTCCCTGCCATGGAGCCCTCATGGGCTAGATCTGCCAGGGAGGATGGCCACAGACCCAGAGAGGACAGGGTTGACCAGGGAGCAATCCCATCTTCTCCAGGCCACCTAGCTGCAGACCACTGTGGACAGAGTGGTTTCCTGGGATTGGGGTTTATGTCAAACGTGTATATTAGAGCAACTAGAAATGTTATTTTAATAGTTGAAGGCAAGCAGATTTAGAAAAGAAACACGTCTAGAAAGTTTAAGGTGTAAAACCATCAAATAGAAATAGATGAACTAAACAAATTCTAAATTAAAAAGGTACATTTACATGTATAGGAATGTGTATCTTGTCTCTTGTTAACCCAACAGGGCCAATGCCTGGCTCCTTTCAGTAGTTCCTGTACTGCTGTGTTCTCTGTGTTTAAGAATTCTACAGCGTTTATGCAACTTTGCTACTTATTAGTTTCCTAAAGCCCTTAGGATCTGGAGTTCATCTGGTCTGCTGATTTCATGGTACTTAGAGAAGCAGTTTTTTCCTCATAGTTCCACGTCATGAGGGCCCTGCAAGGACAATCTCAATAGCCTTACCCTCTGTAGTTTTGTCCCTTGGAGAAGAAGGACATTATCTTTTGTCATTTCTCTAGGCCTAGCCGAGTGGTGGTGAGAGCTTGGAGCTGGATGGGCCAGGCCATGGTTTTTTGTTTGTCGGTTTGTTTTTAATTAGTTTTTATTGGAGTGTAGTTGATGTACAATGTTGTTAGTTTCAGGTGTTCAGCAGCGTGAATCAGTTCTTCATATATCCTCTGTTTTTAGATTCTGTTCCCATATAGGCCACTGAAGAGTGTTGAGTAGAGCTCCCTGTGCTATATGGTAGGCCCTTGTTGCTTATACGCTGTTGCTGTTCAGTCTCTAAGTCATGTCTGACTCTCTTGCTCCCAATATTTCCCCCTTTTGTCCATAGTTTGTTTTCTGCATCTATGGCTCTATTTCTGTTTTGTAAATAGGTTCATTTGTACCATTTCTTTAGATTCCATATATATGAGCTATCATCTGGTATTTGTCTTATACTGACTTACTTCACTCAGTAGGCAATCTCTAGGTCCATCCATGATGCCACAAATGGAATTCTTTCTTTTTTTTTTTGGTTGACTAAAATTCCATTGTATATATGCACCATATTGTCTTTATCCATTTCGCTGCTGATGGACATTTAGGTTGCTTCCATATCCTTGCTCTTGTAAACAGTGCTGCATTGGGGTGCACGTATCTTTTCAAATTACGGTTTTCTCCAGATTTATGCCCAAGAGTGGCACTGCTGAACCATAACAGTAGCTCTATTTTTAGTTTTTTAAGAAACCTCCATACTGTTTTCCATAGTATGTACCAATTTATGTGCCCACCAACAGAGTAAGAGGGTTCCCTTTTGTCCATATCCTCTCCAGCATTCATTATAGATATTTTGATGACGGCCATTGTGGCTGGTGTGAGGCGATACCTCACTGTAGCTCTGATCCTTTCTCTACTAATTAGTGATCTTTAGTATCGTCTCATGTGCCTGTTTGCCTTCTGTGTGTCTTCTTTGGAGAAATATCTATTTAAGTCTTTTGCCCATTGTTTGGGTCTTTTTTTGTTTGTTTGTTTTTTGATATTGGGCTGCATGAACTGTTTGTATATTTTGGAGATTAATCCTTGTCTTTTTGTTTTCTTCATGGTTTCTTTGCTGCACAGAAACTTTTAATTTTAATTAGGTCCCGTTTGTGTGTTTTTGTTTTCATTACTTTAGGAGGTGGGTCAAAAAAGATATTACTGTGATTTATGTCAAAGAGTGCTTTGCCTATGTTTTCCTCTAAAAATTTTATAGTACTGGGTCTTACAATTATGTCTTTAATCCATTTTGAGTTTATTTTTATGCATGGTATGGTGTTAGGAAATGTTCTAATTTCATTATTTTACGTGTAGCTGTCCTGTTTTCTCTATACCACTTATTTCTTCTTTGTAATAGATTAGCTGACTATAGGTGCATGGGTTTATCTCTGGGCCTTCTATACCATTTCATTGGCCTATATTTCTCTTTTTGTGCCAATACCATACTGTTTTGGTTTTTTGGTTACTATAGCGTTTTAGTATAGTCTGAAGTCAGGGAGCCGTATTTCTGCAGCTCTTATTTTTCTTTCTCAATATTGCTTTGGCTATCTTGAGAAAAAAGAATGAAACTGGAGTGGTCAACCTCCACGTGAAAAGCACGTGAAAAGATACTCAACATCACTCATTATTAGAGAAATGCAAATCAAAACCACAGTGTGTTATCATCTCATGCTGGTCAGAATGGCTTTCATCAAAAAGTCTATAAACAATAAATGCTGGAGAGGATGTGGAGAAAAGGGAACATTCTTACACTGTTGGTGGGAATGCAAACTGGTATAGCTACTATGGAAAACAGTGTGGAGATTCCTTAAAAAGCTGAGAATAGAACTGCCACATGACCCAGCAAACCCATCCCTGGACATATACCCCGAGGAAACCAGAATTGAAAGAGACACATGTACTCCAATGTTCATTAAGGAAAGGAAAGGAAAGTGAAGTCCCTCAGTCGTGTCCAACTCTTTGCGACCCCATGGACTGTAACCTACTAGGCTCCTCTGTCCATGGGATTTTCCAGGCAATAGTACTAGAGTGGGTTGCCATTTCCTTCTCCAGTGGATCTTCCTGACCCAGAGATGGAACTCAGGTCTCCTGCATTGTAGACAGACGCTTTACCGTCTGAGCCCCCAGGGAAGTCCAAATGTTCACTGCAGTACTGTTTACTATAGCTGGTACGTGGAAGCAACCTAGATGTCCATTGGCAGATGAGTGCATAAGGAAGTTGTGGTGCATATACACAGTGGAGTATTACTCAGCTGTAAGAAGGAATGCATTTGAGTCAGTTCTAATGAGGTGGATGAAACTGGAGCCTATTATACAAAGTGAAGTGAGTCAGAAAGAGAAAAACAAATACTGTATATTAATGCATATATATGGAATCTAAAAAGATGATAATGATGATCCTACATGCAGGGCAGCAAAAGAGACACAGATGTAAAGAACAGACTTTTGGACTCTATGGGAGAAGGTGAGAGTGGGATGACCTGAGAGAAATAGCATTGAAACATGTATATTAACATATGTAAAATAGATGACCAGTGCAAGTTTGATGCATGAAGCAGGGCACCCAAAGCCAGTGCTCTGGGACAACCCAGAGGGATAGGGTAAGGAGGGAGGTGGGAGGGGAGTTCAGGATAGAGGCCACATGTATATCCATGGCTGGTTCATGTTGATGTATGGCAAAAACCATCAAAATATTGTAATTACACTCCAATTAAATATCTGTTTTCCAAAAGATTGCTTTGGCTATTTAGGGTCTTTTGTGTTTCCATACAAATTGTAAAACATTTTTGTTCTAATTCTGTGAAAAATGCTATTGGTAATTTGATAGGGACTGCATTGAATCTGTAGATTACTTTAGGTAGTGTAGTCATTTGCACAATATTGATTCTTCCAATCCAAGAACATGGCATATCCATCTGTGTGTGTCATCTTTGGTTTCCTTCATCAGAATCTTGTAGTTTTCTGGGCACAGGTCTTTATTTCTTTAGGTAGGTTTATTCCTAGGTAATTTATTCTTTTTGATGTGATGGTAAATGGGATTTTTTCCCCTTAATTTCTCTTTTCTGATTTTTCACTGTTAGTGTATAGAAATGAAACAGATTTCTGCATGGTAATTTTGTATCTTTCAACTTGATCAGATTCATTAATGAGCTCTAGTAGTTTTTTGGTAGCATCTTTAGGATGTCCTATGTATAGTATCATGTCATCTGCAAGCAGTGATAGTTTTACTTCTTTTTCAATTTACATTCCTTTTATTTCTTTTTCTTCTCTGATTTCTGTGGCTAGGACTTCCAAAGCTATATTAATAGCTTTGTGTGGACATTCTTGTCTTGTTCCTGATCCTAGAGGAAATGCTTTCAGTTTTTT
>NW_011494740.1:515970-516133 GCF_000754665.1 Bison bison bison
CATCCTAAAGGAAATCAGTCCTTAATATTCATTGGAAGGACTGATGCTGAAGCTGAAACTCCAATACTTTGGCCATCTGATGCAAAGAACTGATTTATTGGAAAAGACCCTGATGCTGGGAAAGACTGAAGGCAGGAGGAAAAGGGGATGACAGAGGATGAGA
>NW_011494740.1:516233-560746 GCF_000754665.1 Bison bison bison
TCTTTCTACCGTTGAGAATGATGTTTGCTGTGGGTTTGTCATATATGGCCTTTATTATGTTGAAGGCTAGGTCCTGTTGGCTGAGAGCTGAACAGTAGATGATCCACTGGCTGAGGCTAATACCTGCCAGCAACAGAAAGTTCCACCACATGTCCTACTTTAAAGCTCTTTGGCAGGGATACAGAGTAAACTTTTCATTTGTATACTGGCTAAGCTTTAAGGACCAGTACCTGTTTGGGGAACTGAAGTGAGCATGGGCGGATACAAAGAAGTCACACTTTGCCCACCAGGTTCTATACTGTCTGTCTCCACACTTATAATACATAGCCATAATTCAAAGCTGGCATCTCAGGGGAATGGGTAACGCTGATGGAAAATACATACACTTCTAGTATAGAACACACTTGTATCAATATTAACATGGAGAATCTTATGTTGAGGCATATTTTTGTAGTCCAGAGGCCTGGACTCAATCCTAATTCTACCTCTTTGGAGTATGACTTTGAAATGTTACCTGAACACTTTTTAAAAAATCTTTTCTTCTGTAAAATGGAAATATCAGTCTTACTTATCTCCATGGGTGGTTATGAGAAGCATAATGAAGGGATGTATGTGAACTGATAAGCATTAATAGTTGCTAACAATGATATAGTTCCTATGGAACATGATTTCTTGAGTCTTACTATATCCCTAGACCTGTGAGTTACAATTGATTCTTTTTCTGGGTTCCTCAAAGTATGAACAGGTTGTTGGAATCAGCCAGTTTTGTAAAAGATGTCTCAAGCTCTCACTTGTCTATTTGTTCAACAGTGTGCCATGTAAGAAGTGTGTGGTGGTTGGTAATGGAGGAATTTTGAAGAATAAGACATTAGGAGAAAAAATTGACTCCTATGATGTAATAATAAGGTAAATATATTTTCTATTTGCTAACACGGAACTGTTTTAAAAGAACATAGTTTCCTGCTTTAGTATGACCTTTTTAAAAGGAAGTGGAGTTGCTTTAGTATGCTTAAGTACAGTACATATTACTCAAGTTGTTGGCTGGAGTAGACTTCGATTTCAGGTCATTCATTTAGCAAATATTTATGAAATCCCCTGAACATTCTGGGCACAGGTCTAGCCCCAGGGAGCTATTGCAGTGAATAAAAATAATGTTCTTCCTCCCTGTGAAGCTTACATTCTAATGGGAAGAAGAAAACAGTAATTAAGAAAAGAAATATAATAAATGTCATGTAAACAATCAAAACAGTTAAATCATCAAGAATGAATGAATGGTTGTTTTTGAATGGATGGCAGTGCTGAGGCAGAGACATCTTAAACTAGACCTAAGTGGCCATATGAAGACTAGGGAAGAGCAATACAGGCAGAGAAAATGCTGGCTGAAGGTCCTCCGGAAGGCATGACGCTGGGTTTGAGAGCAGCAAAAAGAAAACCAGTGAGGTTGGAAGGCAGCAGACTGGGGAGAGGGGTGCAATTGGCAGCTGAAGATGTAGTTAAGGAGTGGGCTTTGTAGGATTTTGTCAACTTGGATTTGGGCTCGTGTTTAAGTATAACAGAAAAGTTTTGAAAATCATTCAGCAAGAATGCAACTCTATCTGGTTATGTCTTTTTTTTTTTAATTGTATTTATTTATGACTGCACTGGGTCCTTGTTGCTGCACGCAGGCTTTTTCTAGTTGCAGTGAGCAGGGCCTGCCCTCTAGTTGCGCTGCATGGGTTTCTCATTGAGATGGCTTCTCTTGTTGTGGAGCACAGGCTCTAAAGTGTGCGGGTTCAGCAGCTGGGACGCATGGGCTTAGTTGCCTCAGGGCATGTGGGATCTTCCAGAGCAGGGATCAAACCTGTGTCCACTGCATTGGCAGGCAGATCCTTAACCACTGGACCACCAGGGAAGCCCTGGTTTTGTCTTTAGAATACCCTGATGGTTGCATGGAGAATAAAACATGAAGGACAAAGGTGAAAATGAAAAGACCAGTTAGGTTGCTGCATTTGGATAGAGAATGGTGGCTTGCAATAGGATTGTCATGGCGGGGACAGATATAAGGGACTAGACTGAGGCATGTATTAGAGTTACAGTTATCAGGATTTGCTTTTTATTGAATGTGAGCAGAGATGGGAATAAAGGAATGCAGGATACTTCCCAGGTTTTCAGCTTAATAGACTAGCTGGATAGTGGTACCATTCATTGAATTGGGGAAGACTAGGGTAGGAACAGGTTTAGGGGAGAATCAAGATTTTGGTATGAACATACCACGTTTGAGATGCTTATTAGATTTATAGTATATACATCAAGTAGGCAGTTGGATAAAGCGGTTAAATCTTATAAGTTGTATGTAAACCATGGACTGGGTGAGATTTCCCAGGAGCAGACAAAGAGGGCTCAGGACTGAGCTTTGAAGTACTGAAAGGTTGTGAAAGGAGTAAAGGAGCTGGAGAGGATCTGCTACTGAAGTAGGAAGAAAGTCAGGAAAACGTGGTCATAAACGCCAAGCCAGGTGATCATAAATGCCAGCCAGACAAAGAGGGCTCAGGACTGAGCTTTGAAGTACTCAAAACTTAAAGGTTGCAAAAGGAGTAAAGGAGCTGGAGAGGATTTGCCACTGAAGTAGGAAGAAAGTCAGGAAAAGGTGGTCATAAACGCCAAGCCAGCACAGTGTTTTAAGACAGGGAGGTTTCAACCATGACAGATGCTGGTGAGAGGTCCTGTAAGATGAGGACAGAGTTCACATTGGACTGCCAAGTTGAAGCTCACTGATACTCTTGACAGAAGACTTGGAGGCGTGGTGCTGGGGAGAAGCCCAAGTGGAGTGGTTTGAGGGAATGACAGGTGAGAAAGCAGAGAAACTAGTAAACTAGTATAAACAACTCTTTAAATAAACACTGTGGTGTTGAGACATAAGATGGTCACTGGAGATAATTCCAGACTCCTAAAGGAGATTTTCTGTTTTGTTTCCTTTTATAGATAGGAGATTCTAAAACATTAGTAAACTGATGGAAATGAATAAAGAGATTGGCATGGTAACGAGAGAGGGCATGGGGCCCAGAGCACAGTGTGGTTATCTCTGCAGTGGAAGGGAAAGTTGGGGTTGTGGTCACAGCTACTGAGAGTCCCATAGACCTAGTGGTGTGGTAATGAGAACATTTCCGTCTCTGTTTTCTTGTAGTAAAGGTTGAAGTCAGGTCATTCAGTGTGTATGTGTTGGGAATGGCTATGAACAGTCTTCTGAAGAGTGGGAAAACTTCCTGCTGGGCAATGCATTGGGGTGACCTGGCAGTGCTTGGGCGTTTTGCTGGGTTACAAGTTGCCGAGGGTTTCTGCATAGTATGGTCACCTCATTTTCTGGTGGTTATCCATTTTGAGGAAGCTGTGAAGATTTATCCACAAAACAATGTTCAAGGACTCACAGAATTCTTTGTAATTGTGTAAAATCTGCTTGCCTAGAACCACATCAGGCCCTTGTGGGAAAATGCCACTGGCAAGACATTATGAAAGTCATTTCAGGTGTTATTAAGGCTGCTTTATATTACATAGTGCCATAGGGTCAAACAGTATTTGTCTCCTGGGTGACATTATTTTGGCAACAGAGCATTCCTTTTCATACCACACCTTCATGATGTGTCATAAATAGTGCATGTCTAACCTTGGCTTATTTTGAACATCTGCAAATCCAACACTGGATCATTTGTGGTTCATTCACCCCAGCAATAGTTACTCTTGGTTATGCTTAGGTATAAATATAGCAGTTTTGTTGTTCCTTTACTTCAGAGCACATCAATTTTGATGGGTCTTCAAATCACCTTAACTGTGACTCTTGCCTGTTAGTCACTTAGGCACACATCCATGTGCTCCATGATGGTATAACCCTGGGCACGGAACTTTATCTCTATGGATGTCAGGGCCCTTACCTATAAACACAAGGGGCTTTATCGAGATGTCCTCCAAGGTCTGTTTTGAGTATCCTGGGGTTTTATGTTCCCATTTGTTTCATTTTGTCTTCAGTTTTTCTGGAGGTAAGAATGAACTATTGGTGGCCCCACAGTTAATTTTCAAACACAAATGAATGTTTCTGCCTTTGATCAAGCAGCTGTTTCAGGAAGGGGAGTTATTTCCTTGGCTGTGAAAGACTTGGTGGATTGCCACGTGGCTTTAGAGCCCAGCTACGTGGCTGATGATGTTTGTCTGGCTCTGAAATCTGAGAACTGTGATGGAAATGACCCTGACTGCTCTTGGTCTACATGTCTTGTGTGTTTACTACCCACAGAATGAATAACGGTCCCGTTTTAGGACATGAAGAGGAAGTTGGGAGAAGAACTACCTTCCGACTTTTTTATCCAGAATCTGTTTTTTCAGATCCTAATCACAATGACCCTAATACTACGGTGATTCTCACTGCTTTTAAGCCGCTTGATTTAAAGTGGCTGTGGGAATTGTTGACAGGTGGAAAAATAGTAAGTTGGCAAAATCGATCTGTCTTCTGATTTCCTTTATTTTTTAATATTAAAAAAAAGACAACAACAAATTGTATTTTCTATATTCTTACTTTATTTCAGAGCCCTAATGGTTTTTGGAAGGAGCCAGCCTTAAATCTGATCTATAAACCTTATCAAATCAGAATATTAGATCCTTACATCACCAGAATGGCAGCTTACGAACTGCTTCATTTCCCGAAAGTATTTCCCAAAAATCAGGTATGTAATTTCCTTCACACAGTTTCAAACTAAAGACATTACTGCGGTGGAATAGAGGGTCCCTGGGAGTCTTAGAAACTGGGTGAGAATCACAACTCATGAGGTGACTTCTGAGGGCCACATCTGAGTTAGTGAGATTAGGTTATCTGTGGATTTTATCTGTATGTTGTTCAGGTTGCAAGGAAAACAGCCTTTTAAGTGTAGTGTTTTTCCTGCTCTTGCAGGGCCCTTCTGGGGTCTCCTTTTAGATGTCCAAGTGGCCCATCTCTCATCGCCTCCTCTTCACTGCTCTGCAGGGAGGAGTATTGATGGGGGAAGGGGGAGGGGGTGTGTAGCGCTGATGGCCAGGCTGTGTGCAGACAGCAGGATTCTTTAATTCTTTTTAATTACAAGGAATCTCATTGACTTTGACTCTTGTATCCCTGTTTGTCTACATTCCCTAGGAAAAAAGTAGTTTAGATCCATACAGTGACAGGCTGTATTTTTCATTTGAAGCTTGAGTAAATGTGTAATGTGATATCTCAGCTGAAAGGAGGCTTTCCTTTCTGTAATTGGGGAAAATCCAAAGAAATAAACTTGTATTTTGTTCCTTTTCATTAGCACAATAAAAAATTCTGAAATATTACATGCTTAAACAGCTTTTACAAGGGAATATTTTTTTAAAAAGGAAATCATCCTTTTTTTCTCTGTATAATTCAGATTATCTCCCAAGCTCTTTTGCATTTTTTATATCCTTCTAGACTCTTGTCTGTGCATTTACAAACACAAATACTTTTTTAAAGTTAATTTTATTGGATATAGTTGCTTTATAATGTTGTGTTAGTTTCTGCTGTACAGCAAAGTGAATCACGTATTCGTATGCCTATATCCCTTTCTTAGACTCCCTTCTCATTTAGGTCACCACAGAGCACTGAGCAGAGCTCCCTTGCTGTACAGTAGGTTCTCATTAGTTATCTCTGCCATACATAGTGCTACTAGAGTATATATGTCAATCCCGATCTCTCAATTCATCCCATCCCTCCTCTCTCCTTGGCATCTGTAAGTTTATCTGTGTCTCTATTTCTGTATAAGTTCATTATACCATTTTCCCAGAGTCTACATACAAGCAATATTTTTCTTTCTGAATTCCATCTGTATGACAGTCTCTAGGTCCATCCATGTCTGCAAATGGCACTATTTCATTCCTTTTTACAGCTGAGTAGTATTCCACTGTGTATATGTACCACATCGTCTTTATCCATTTCTGTCAGTGGACATCTAGGCTGCTTCCATGTCCTGGATATTTTAAATAGTGCTGCAATGAACATTGAGGTGCATGTATCTTTTTGAACTATGGTTTTCTCCGGGTATACACCCAGGAGTGAGATTGCTGGGTTATATGGTAGTTCTGTTTTTAGTTTTTTAAGTAATCTGCATACTCCTTCTCCACCGTAGCTGTATCAATTTACATTTCCACCAAAGGTGGGAGGGTTGCCTTTTCTCTGCATCCTCTCCAGCATTTATTGTTTGCATCAACTTTTGTCTATGCAGTTACAAACACAAGCACTTTTTTTGTTGCTGTAATTTGTGATTATACTATATTGTTCTGCTGTTTCTCCTCTCTAACTCTTCCCCTATTTACAGACCTTTAGTTTTCTAGCCAGCTTTTTTTCCTCTATAGGTAATGTAGAAATGCATGTGCTTATAGGGATTTTCTGCACACTTGTGTGATTTCTGTAGGAAAGACACCTGGAAATGGATTTCCGAAGTCAAAAAAGCATAAATATTAAGTCCTGTCTTGCTAATTTTGAGGGGAAAGGACAGCTTCTGAATGTGTATTTTGTGAATTTTCAGCTCTTACTTTCCTAAGTGAGGTAAGATCAGATTTATCCCTTGATTTTTGCTTTAGGTAGTGCACAGGAAGCCTCTGGTCTTTCTTAGAGGTGGTACTAGAACTAGTTGTAAGTGCACTGAAATTCCACTAGGGCAGTGTCCGAGAAGCCAAGTGAGGGGCACAGCTGTATTTCAGAGGTCAACTGTGTCAGATGCCATCCTGGAAACACAGAGGTCACACTGATGGGGACAAGTATAGGAAGAGGAAGAAAGCCCGACTGAACTGGGTGAAAGAGAAAGAACGTGGGACATGAGTGAATGGAGGCGAATCTTCAATGGAGTTTTGCTAGAAAAGAAAGCAGAGGAATGGCGGGAGACATAGGCTCAAGGAAGGGTTTTTTTGTTGTTGTTATGGCTTTTTAGATAGATATGTTTGTATGCTGAAGGGATGATTCATTAGAAATATTGATGATGAGACAAAGGGGATACTTGTAGAAGCAAAATTGTTGAGAAAAAAGATGGGGTAAAATGGAGCGCATGAGTGGAGAGGCTGGCTATGGGTAGAAACAGGGACAGCTCATCCACATAGGAGTGAACACTGAAAATACGGGTAAAGACAAAGGTAGATTTGGGATTGGGAAGATGATGTAGCTCTTGTCTGATCGATTCTGTTTTCTAAGAAAAATGAGGATTAAACTGGCAGTTTAAAGTAGGAAGGAAGTAGAGCTGTTGGATAGAAAGGTATGAGATTGTCATCTTGCAGAGTAGAAATGGAAGTTTACTGGGGGAGTATAACTGGATTGTTGGACATGACTGAATGCCCACTGGAGGTGGTCATAAATGTAACCTGTGACCAGTCAAGTATGCCGTTTTTTCTGACCTTAACCAGGGTTAAGATTCTGTCAGGGACAATATAGGTTCTGTGGGTGATGGGTGCTAAAGGAAATTGAAGGCCTACATAAGGGAATGACTATAATGGTGAATGGAAGACTCTAAGGTGTGAAGAAAGGAAAGAGTGACCTTGAAATGTGATGGCATCAGTGAGGTGGGATGACTCCTAGGTTTTTAACCCTACCATTAACTTCCTTTCACAGCAGATGGAGAAGCTGTGGTGGAGTCACTAGTGTCAGGGGTAAAGAAAAACTTAGGTAAAAGGCTGTTAGGCTTTCAGACAAATTTGCTTCCTGGAGTTTACCTGATTTTATTATGCTGCTCTGATTTTTCCTGAAACCATAATTAATCATATGTAATGTCCATGGGATCTGTAGGAAACATTTAATCAAAAGAAAATCTCCTTGAATTTTTGTGTTAAAAAAAAAAACTTAAGATGTATTTTGTTTTCGCTTTTGAAGGCTACCCTATGAGAATTACAGCTTCGGATGCCAAGACCCTTCAAACATCTATGATAGTACTTTTTAGGATATATGTACATGTGAAGGGGATGTTTGGTTTCTTTTAGTTAAAATTTAAATTTATCAATTTAAAAACAAAACTGAGTGTGACTTTACTATGTATATACATTTGGAATCATTTTCTAGTCAGATCCTCACCTTGGCAGTTTGTTATTGAAGTTACTCGATTAAAGCCATCTTTCCCTAGAGTTGAATTATCAGCATTATGAAACAGAACTATTTTCTGGCTAAATGATTTGAAGCCTTTTAGCATGATTCCGTGGGCTTCCCTGGTGGCTCAGAGGTTAAAGCGTCTGCCTGGAATTCGGGAGACCTGGGTTTGATCCCTGGGTCGGGAAGATCCCCTGGAGAAGGAAATGGCAACCCACTCCAGTATTCTTGCCTGGAGAATCCCATGGAGGGAGGAGCCTGGTGGGCTACAGTCCATGGGTCGCAAAGAGTCAGACACGACTGAGCGACTTCAGTGAATTAAGTGGTTCTTACATTTCATACATGGGTTTAATATGCTCAGGCTTTGCTTTTTCCACAAGTCGCCGGACTTGATGTGTTTTTTAAACAAGGCGGTACATCCTTTTCCTCAAGCCTTCATCTGATAGGTGTCTTCTGGACTAGTACTGCAGTTAGGTTTTACTTGAAAGACTTTCTAAGATTTCAACCAACACTTTATAGAGTCAGGATATTAACTTGG
Organism: Bison bison bison; assembly: GCF_000754665.1. Classification (NCBI taxonomy): domain Eukaryota; kingdom Metazoa; phylum Chordata; class Mammalia; order Artiodactyla; family Bovidae; genus Bison; species Bison bison. The sequence continues at coordinate 524,834 of NW_011494740.1, forward strand.
CACTTGAGCCTTGGGGCATGATGAAGGTTGAACTTAAGTTTTTGTCTCGATGAAATGCTCAGAAGATGCTGTAAGATGGATCACCGAAATAGGCTTTGGAAACAAGTACCTTGTGTGGACTTTTTTCCCTAAATTTTCATTTCCTCCCCCAGAAACCCAAACACCCAACCACAGGCATCATTGCCATTACACTGGCATTTCACATATGTCATGAAGTTCATCTTGCTGGCTTTAAGTACAACTTTTCTGACCTCAAGAGCCCTTTGCACTACTACGGGAACGCCACCATGTCTTTGATGAGTGAGGTAAGCTTGTATATTCCGCCATCTCACCCTGTCATTTTACTGAGGGAACAGGTTTTGAGAGGTTGATGGCTTAATAAGGGTTTACAGAGATAGCACGTGCTGAAATTAGGAGTGGGGTCCAGAGTTCTTACTACAGCAGCAGCTCCCAATCTGTTGGCCTCAGACCCTTGGAAGAATCTCATCAAACCGACATAGGGACCAAGCCTTACCTTAGATGCTGTATTTGATGCACGGTTTGAAAAGACAGAAATCTGTTGTTTGAGATATGACAAATTCACCTAAAAGCATGGCCATGATCATGCTAATTATTTTTATGCAGTTTTTCAGTTAAGTAGATGGGAAGGTCTATAACTTTTTAACCTCATGAATGAATCATCATGGTCAGAAAAGTAGTAAACTTTTATACTAGATCATTTTTCTCTTGAATAGGGATTAATAATGGTAGATTTGATCCTTAAATTTTTACTGTGAATAGGAACGAATTTCCTATTTTCCTAATAACTTAGATTAGTGGCACAAGAGATAGGAGTTAAATATGACATGTACATTTTAACATTGAACAATAAATGATTTATTGTTAAGTATATGGATATATCCCATGAAATGAAACCAATCCCCTTAAATCCTCATCCCTAAATACTATGTAAGCTGAATACGTGGAATTATTCAGGTTAGATCTTGTCAATTTGGTTTCTAGATTTACACCATAATTCAGTAGACCAGGGTTGGGTTCTTTACTAGCTCAGAGGTTAAAGCGTCTGCCTGCAACGTGGGAGACCTGGGTTCTATCCCTGGGTCGGGAAGATTCCCTGGAGAAGGAAGTGGCAATCCACTCCAGTATTCTTGCCTGGAGAATCCCAAGGACGGAGGAGCCTGGTGGGCTACAGTCCATGGGGTCACAAAGAGTCGGACACGACTGAGTGACTTCACTTCAGCAGACCAGAAGATGATGTGAGGGAGCCTCTTAAGTGATGGTTTAAGTGGAAAGAGTGGGCTTTTAGGGAAGGCTCTGGCAAAAGAATGAGCAATGAAAAACAATAGACAACAAAAGTTCAAGTCCATGTCACTTGTTACTTGAGTTTTTTTTATATAGCATATTCCATTGCTGCCACTGTTAATATCTTCAGATCGGGATAGACGGTGACTTTCGTTTTTCTTCTTTAGAATGAATATCACAATGTGACTGCGGAGCAGCTCTTTCTGAAGGACATTATAGAAAAAAACTTTGTAACCGACTTGACCCAAGAGTAACCCTACAGACTCAGAAGATAATGCTAACAGTATTAGTTTTATTTTTATACTGCAATTTTTAGTTTATTTTTAAATATGTTGGATGTACTTGTCAAGAAATTATGTGTATTAAGTCTGTTGCTGCCTGGTGATTCATAACCACCAGCTTAATTTCTGTGAATATATTTAATTTATGGAAACCAAGATGTTAAGATATCAGGGAAAGTGAACTTTTCATTGCCTTGTTTAAAAATAAGCTAGTTTTCTGAGGTGTTTTTAACTATAGTTAGTTCATCTTAGACTTCTGAAGGGACGTTGACTTCCTAGTAAATAAGGGGGGTTAGTTTCCTACAACAAATTTTGAATGTAACAGGACATTTTGCGAGGTTCATCTGGCTACTGTAAATTGGTAGGGAACTGGTGTGCAGCAGTTCCTTGATGTAGTGTACTGGACCCACTTCAAGTGTATAACTCTAGTTCCTTTTAGTTATATCTGAGGAACCGGACTGGAGTCTTAAACCAGACCTGAAGCGTGGATGGTTATGGAAATCTAAGATCATACTGGCTGAATTAAGCATTTTTCTCCTGCAGTTAAGTAAACAATGATTATGATCAGTAGTTTGGTAGAATGAAGATTTTTTTTTCTTTTTAAGTCAAAAGAAACAAGATAAACATGAAACTCTGGATAAGTAAATAACCAAAGACTGCAGTTCTTAAAGCCTGGTGACTTCATTATTTTAAAGAAATAAAGTTTATACAAAGAAGCTGAAGTAGGCAAGCTCAAGAAGGAGAAAATTTGTAAGCAGTATTTTTTGCCTGGCTTATTCATTCATTACATTTTCGAAGCTTATTTGAAGTAAAGTAAAAAAGACAAGACAAGAAACAAAGAAGACAAGAACGAGTAAACCTTTAGAAGAGTCAAGCTGTTTCTGGATTTCAGTGGCACTTTCATAGCAAAACCAGCTGTCCACATGATTCAGTCACATCTTCAAATGGAAAGCTTACCTAGGGTGCACCAGAAAAGACTTGTGGGATGCAGACAAGCCAGTTGGACTAAAGTGGTGAGCCAGTCTCCCTTTTCACTTGAATGACTATAATCAATGGTTATGGGAAGGGAGGAGGACAGTGGGTGAAGAGAGCAGTAGAAGTTACATGGCTAGAATCAAAAGCTGTCAGAAGAGGTATGTGTAGAAAGAATTGGTATCACTGGGAGACAGTGATAATTATCACTGACAACCTGCCTCCCTAAAGAGGGTGTATAAATATTAGGTCAGAAACAGGAATAAATGACATACTTGAAAGTGGTGTTGGGGGAGAAAACTAGTAGCTGGTTAAACTCAAGACCTACATGTTGAATATGGACTCTGTGCTGTTAATCCCAGCGTATGTTCACACATACCTCTCATTTGATCCTTCTGATAACTCAGGTGGAAAAGGCATAGCTGATCATCCCCTCATACCACACAGCCAGGGGCCACAGCTAGACTGTGGATGCTGCGTCTGGCTTCAGAAAGGATGGTGCTGGCTACAGAAAAAAGTCAAACACTAATGGTGGCATTTTCAAATGTTACTGTGAATACTATAACACTGGCCATAATATTTCTGGCTGATCTTAAAATTGAGGAATCTGGTATTTTGTATAGTACGAGAATTGTTACAAACCTCAAGGTTTAAGAAAAAAAAAAAAGGAACAAGACACATATATACAATTTATTAAAAACACATGAACACATTAAAATCTCACTATTTATACAATCAAATTCTAGCAACATATACAAATATTGAGTGACTACAGTACATGCCGAGGTAAGAAAAGTACATTCTGGGAGAATATCACTGACACTCAAAGCCATTTTTATTTCCAATACGTATTTCAATATATGTTTTGTTTCTACCTTTCCCAGTGCCAAAAAAGAAGAGGAGGAGATGAGAAGAAGAAACTAGTTACAAGTTGGATTATATGAGAACTGGTGCCACAGTTGACCTAAAAATATCCAACTCTTACTTAGATATTGCAGTTTAGGGATTTCAAGTTCAGAACCAAAAGGCAAAGCCAGTAGGTAATTTTTTTCTTTAAATAAACAGAACTTCACTGATTTCTCTTAAGAGGGTTGAAAAGCTTTTATTGTCCCACCTAATCTAGTTGTTCTTTCTAATCCTATTATCTGACATGGTGTTTTCCCATAACCCTCTTGCTCTCCAGGTAACAATTTGGAGCCCAGGGAAAGAGGTTCAAGCTTTATTACATTCCACAGAATTATGGCCACATGTATATTTAAATAAGCTCATTTTCTGCTCCCTCTTGTGGATGGGAGGGAGAAGGGCAAATGTATACATAACATATTTTCAATTACTGTATAAATCTTCTACTCGAACCATTTCAACAGCAAATAAACCCATTGTTCAATGCAAAGTGCAAATAGCGAAACGTGAACTTAAATAATTGGGCTAGACCCTGCATACACAATAGGATCTATTTAGATTTACAGCTTTTAATACAATATAAATCAGCATTCACAATATCTTACCTTTAACTGTGCTGGTTCCTAAGATCAAGTAACAGCGAAGTCAGTGTAATTTTATGAAACCTTAAGGGCCACATTTCCTGTACCACTGTCTGATTCTATTTTTATAACTGCATTAACAGGAAAAAATTTAACCCAGTAAGTCACAGTGACTTTTTTTTTTTACATGTTTCAAGCAAAGAATAAAAAGGCAATTTTGTAAAAAAATGGTTACCTTCACATTTTCAGTTGTTACTTGATTGTCTCCAAAGCTGTATATATATCAGACATAGTAACGTTAAAAAAAAAAAAAAATTCTAATATGAAAACGAATTAAAAAGTACAAACCAGAACAACCTTTTGTATCAGGCTCAGCTCAATTGGAAAGTAAAATATATAATAGTAGTTAAAAACTAGATATTTTATAAAAATTATTGGTAGTTCAGGGACAGCACAGTGGCAACATATGAATCAAGTCTTAAAACATGCATTATTTAAGAAAACATTTGCTTCTCAAAAAAACAAAGTTCTATGGGAAAACAATCAGGTACGCACAATTAAAAATAGCAAGCATCTTTGGAAAAAAGAAATAGTTACTGAACTCATTTCTCTTAAAGCTTCAAATAGGCATATGATTTTAGAAAGTAGATTTTTGTATACTAAAGATGAATAAAAAAATAAAGCAATTGGTTTACTCTCTTCCCACCTGGAGGGGGATGACTATGTGCTTTACACATTCATACCTGTTTTAATAAAAGTTCAACATCTGTGCTTTTTGTTTCAAATATTTTGAAACAAAATGTGTATTGGTTTTTCAGTGAATAAAATTATGCCTCAAAAGTCTGTTGGAAAAAGGAAAAGCAACTGAAAATAAGACCAACAAAATCATACAACTAGAATGCAGGGAGGCTGTAGAATTTGGCAGTTCTGTTTTGGTTCAACGTTTTACAATACTGAAAGACTCATGGAAGCAAGCAAATGAACACTGTACATAGTTGGTTAAATTTAGCAAATTCTGCCATCATCTGGCGGTACAGGCTAAAAGAAAAGACTAGAACCTGCTGGGGAAGTACATTTCAATATTAACTATAAACTAGGGGATGTAAAATTGATATATTTTAATTATATGGTTAGCTTCTCATATCATCTTACCAATCTGAAGACTTCTAAAGATGGTTTCTACACTAAGGCTAGTAAACTGCAGATGATTTCTATTTCAGTCATTTAGACTACTTCTGGGTGACCGAAGTTGCCCAGAGGTATCAAAAACAAGATAGGAATTTTCCTTTGCTAGGATGCTAAAACATTTGTTCCCTCTGTTCCCTGTGATACACGAGACTACTCACACCCCCGACCACATAGATGGCATAATCACACAGAGCCGAAAAATACATGCTGGGTTTGCATTTCTTACTGTGGGAAAATATTTATTTATTTCACTAAAAATAATAAATACCTTGAGATTCAAAGAGTCTGTATATAAAACCAAAACAATTTGGTTACTTTTGTGGAGGGGAGGTAATTTATACGATTCCTGAGGAATAATTTTGCCTTTCACGTTGAGAAATATTAAGTGGGTATTGTTTACAGTGTTCACGTTTACAAGTCCTTAACTTTTCACACTCTCCTAGGAAGAATCCCATTGCAAATAAAGTCTGGAGCAGAGGATCTCCTTTATAGCTTTTTTTAATTTATAAAGTTCCTGTTTCCACATGAAGACACTAGGGGATCTAAATTAATGAGATTGATAGAGCAAGCATCACGCACTGAAAACACTCAGGCATTTATAACATGAGAATGGGGCAGGCCCCAAGGGCCCCAGGTGGAACAAGCCAGGGATGAGACCAGGTCATGTACTATGAAATGTTTACGTTCATTAGAGTGTCAGAAAGTGAAAAATCACTCTGCTCTCTACAGGTCAGTTTCCCAGCTACAGCTCTTCCTAAGGAAAAGATGGTTAAATATATAATGCTGCAATCAAAACCATGATTATATCAATATATATTTTTTAAATTCAGAAAGCAATACAGGAATAGAAGAGGAAGAAATCACAATAGTACCCACCTTTCACAAATTGCTGAATTTCAAGCCATTAGACATTTTAAGAACAGTACCATGCGTTATTGCCAAAAAGGCTTAGAGAGCCATCTCGAGTTCATCAATGTACCTGCAGCATCAGTAATAAATACTCAGTGATTTTAAATTTCTTTGAAGTGCATAGTAGGGAGCCTTTTCTGTATAAAATAGTGTTTTACAGTAGTAACAAACAAGATGTTTGAAATTTCATAGGCAAGCAGTAATTGTGCCACAGTAACCCTTTTAAAGCAAGATGGTAAGATTAGTAGTTTTTTGTACCTCGGTCATCACACTTCCCCTCAACCACATCCGTGACAGATATGTAATACGTTCTACCACTAATACAACAACAACAAAAAAGGCCATGTGCTTTAAAATGACGCTTTGTAAAAAGCAGCATCACCTTCAAAGGACTTCTTTAAAAACGTCACATTCACCCTCCCTCCCTGCTTCTGACACCTCCTGCGTGCTCTGCGGCACCTGGTACACCAGTTCGTCCGGGGCGCTTGGGCCCGGCTTCCCACCTTTCGGGGTATCATACTGGGCCTGCGCCGAGGAGCAGCTGTCGGTCCTGGAGAGGAGAGTGTTGTATGTTCCCACTGAGGGGGGTGGTTGGTTCCCTGCAGCTTTGAAAGTGGAAGTTGAGGGCAGGCCAGCTGCAGCTGAGGGGTGCCCGGACATGTCCATGACGATTGGTGTTGCGTACTCAGGCCCGGTCACTGGCAGTGGTTCTGCGTAGGCGTGGTAAACTTCTTGCATTGGGGAGCTGTAGGGATCGAGGTCAGCATACCCTGCTTCTTTTCCTTCTTCTGGTTTAAAGGTAGACCTCTGATGGAGGGGGCCCACAATTCCTCCCACAAGTGGCTGCGCATACTCTGGGTGTCGCAAAACACAAACAGAAGAGTTCTCTCATTAATGCCACAGGCTTACCCTGAAAACACACACATCTTTATGGCACCTGTGCTATCATGGAGACGGATGGATTTTCCTGCAAGAATCAACTTCAAAATTAAAAAAGATGTTATCTCAAGGTAGTATGTCAATGTGCCAGAAAGCTTCATTCATGGAATTCTGCATAAAGAGTGTATGTTCTTCAGATTTACAGATAACTATTTCATTCGAAAATAAATAGTCCATTACTGTATTGGTCTTGAAAAATAATTTCATGTTTTTCTTTTTCAAATATTAGGACATGTTTATAATATACACTGGGTTAACAGGATAAATACTGAGGCCACTGTGTCTTTTTCCTGCTCTCCTTTTAATACCCCCAAACTCCCAATAAAACCAAATGAAATTCCACGTAAGCAGACAAAATACCCAAAGTTTTTAAGAAATGAATACCCTGATTTTATGGATAGAACATCTGAGACACAGAAGTGACTCTCTTGAGGTCTTTTTTAAAAAGTGGTTCTACATTTGGAAACTACCTCATCTCCTACACGTGGAAAAGATAAAGGATACTGTGAATACCCAAGCACTTTGCAGCAAGCTCAGCGGTGTGCCCTCGAGCCCGGGCTGTGCTGTGATTACCTGCGGAGTCCGCCTGCAGCATGGTGGGGACCTCTCTTGGACTCAGGTGGTTCACCTCGCTACTGCTGTAGCGAACTGGGGTTTCCTCGTGCTCCACTGATTTGGCGGGAAGAAACTGCTTCATTCCTTTCCACCAACCTTCATGGTGATCATAAGCAAGAGAGACCATTAAAGAGAAAGCTATGTTTGAAATGTAACAGTATACGAAGGGAGAAATTCTGCTGCATTTAAGCCATTTCTGTAACAAAGATCTATAAAATGAGCCTTGATGATCAAGAATTTTTTAAAAAAAGTGTGGTAAAATACACATAACATTTTCTATCTTACCCTTTTTTTTTTTTGGCTGCACCCACACGGCTTCCAGGATCTCAGTTTCCTGACCAGGGATTGAATCCAGTAGTAGGAAAAGCCTGGAATCCTGACCACTAGGCACCAGGGGAACTTTCTGAACCACTAATTAAGCAGCTCAGTGATACTACATATGTTTACATTGTTGGGCAACCCTCACTCCAGCTATCTCCGTCTTGTGAAACTGAGGTTTCACATCCATGAAACCGTAATTTCTGATTCTCTCTTCCCCTCAGTCCCTGGAAACCAGCACTCTACTTTGTCTTTAGAATACTATATATAAGTAGTACCTTGTATAAACGGAGTCATATGTTATTTTTCTTTTTGTGACTGGCTTATTTCACTTAGCATAAAGTCCTCAAGGTTCATCCACATTGTAGTATATAGTACAGAATTTCCTTTTTTAAGGCTTAACATTCCATTTTATGTGTATACTGCATTTTGCTTATCCATATACTAGTGGATCGATACTTGGGTTGCTTCCATGTTTTAACTATTTAATACTGCTATGAACATGGAAGTAGACACATTTATTCAAGACTCTGTTTTCAATTCTTTTGGGTATACACCTAGAAGTGGAACTGCTGGATCATACAGTAATTGTATTTTTAACTCTTTGAGGAACTGACCAAAAAAAACACACCTACTTTCCAAAGAAGCTGTACCATTTTACATTCCCATCAACAGTGCACAATGGTTCCAATTTCTTCACATCCTTGCCAATACTTGCCATTTTCTGTTTTTCCCCTATTCTCTATTTTCTCTCATTTTATTATTTACGTCTTCCCAGTAGCTCTGGGTTTAGTTTGTTCTTCTTTTTCTAGTTCCTTAAGTTGTTCAAGCTTATTTTCTGCTTTGATAGACTATCCAATGCAAAGCAGAACACGGTACAAATCTCTATCAAAAGCAAACTGAAGCAAACCACTGCTGTTACAGTGCAGCCAGACAGTTGTTACAGCAGTGGTTTTTAATACAGTAATAAGTTCAAAGAATTCTAAGATTAACCCTGGGCGGGGGGTGGGGGGAAGCGGCACAGGATCTGACCCCACCACTGCTCTTTTCTGCCCTAGTCACAGTGAACTCTCTGGGCTCCGAACAGTCATTCCAGTGAGGCTGGGGAAGAGGGAGACCCGCAGAAGGGCCCTGCTGTGCCCGGCAGCAAGCTGCCACCTGCCACACACAGTAGGAATCAGAAGGAACGACAACTCATGGCAGAGATGGCAGACTAGCTCCACTGGGACAAACAGCCACAGCAGAGTGAGCCACGCTGTCACCAGAACTGCAGTCTCCCACCTCTTGCCTAGCGTTCACGTATACCATGCAGAAAGCTGGTCTCAAGACAGAGATGTACATGGAGGCAAATCAGACACGTTTCCAGAAGGAAAAGAGCAAAGCGTGTGTTATGAGAAATTCTTATAACGAAATTCCATTTCATTACTCAGCGACTACAGGAGATTTTTACAGAAAAGAAAAAAATCAGAACAGAAGAGGAATGCCATTTTTCTAACAGTGCCGGGGAGTTCATGTGGGCCTGAAAATGGCTTTCCTCTTCTACTGTCGCCCCCTACAGGGCAGGGCTTCCCTCTGCTGCTGCTGCTGCTGCTGCTGCTGCTAAGTCGCTTCAGTCGTGTCCGACTCTGTGCGACCCCATAGACAGCAGCCCATCAGGCTCTCCCGTCCCTGGGACTCTTCAGGCAAGAACACTGGAGTGGGCTGCCATTTCCTTCTCCAATGCATGAAAGTGAAAAGTGAAAGTGAAGTCGCTCAGTCGTGTCCGACTCATGGACTGCAGCCTACCAGGCTCCTCCACCCATGAAGAGATATGAAGCTGTAAATTACCTGCCCGGTCCCAGTACGGTAAGTCATAGGTGCCTTTAGTTTTTTTCTTTCTGGAAAAATACAGGAAAAAAAAAAAGCAAATAGAGTGAACTCACTAGTAAGAAAGCTCTGAAACAGTAAGATAAACACTCAAAAGTTAATAATTAGTCAAGAGTACACACTGCTACTTGCTGATCTACCCGGGGGAGACCTCTTTTTCATTTGACTTTCAAAGTTGCCATGGTTGAATTCTGGACTCTCAATAAATATTAAGCAACTATCTGCTGACAGAGTTATTTTGTTAACCAACTCTTTCCCACTCAAAACGGATAAAGAGTTGTTTTTTTTTTTTTTAAGACTGATTCTGTAGATAAAAAAGCTGAATCAAACCAGAGACCCAACCCTGACATGTTAGGTTTATTTTGGTTTCAAATACAAATTTCACAAATCTGTTGATTCAAGTTCACAGGACAACAAGAATAACAAAACCCTTACATTTTCTTCTCCATTGTTATTATTTTCTCAACTTACTGTTTTTTCCCTACGGTCCTTTGCCCCTGAGAAGTTTAAAGTGTCACACATACCCTTAACTGCGTAGACCTGATTCCTCTACCCTGCCCAGGACAAGCCACACCATCACTAACAGGGAGAGAGCTGAGGACCATGCGGGCTGTGGAGAAGGTTCTCCTTAGCCCACTCCTCAGAATTCAGAACATCTTTCCCTGGGGAAACTTCCATCCCTCCCTAGCATTAAGAACTGCTATCTACAGAGAAAAATATCAAGCACATGAAAGGACATTTTCTGGTTCAAGAATGTAAATCTAATTAAAATAATGCTCTGCAAGCTAAAGAGAAAGAAGCTGTTGCATCGTTATAAATGAGCTCCAGAGGGTTATGTGATTTGCTCATGATCACAAATGAGGCTTCCTCAAAAGCCCAAGGTATGCGCCTTTCCTACTTGGACACATTCTTCTCCAGTATAAGACTGTGTTTTTATTATTGATACTAAGAGCTTCCTCACTTAAAAGTATGGCTGTATTTAAAATATAATACTTCATTATTTCAAGGAAGTAAAGTGTAAAATTTGTGGATAAGAAGATAGGTGCTGAAGCTGTCCAATGGTTGTACTATAAAATAGGATGGCATATTCTTGATCTCAAATGAAAAAGCTTCAGGTTGTTTATTCATGACATGTAAAGTACTTACAACAGTGCCCGGCATGGGTCAGGGAGTCAGTAAGTGGCAGCTGTTTTTATTATTACTTTTCTCCTGGCTACCTTCCATAAGCCCCTTAATGGCAGTTCCTCTTTGCTCCTTGTCACAAAGCCAGTTGTCTGCAATTTCATTTACTAAGTTCTTAAAAGTAACCTTAATTCTGCAGCTCAGACCTTCTGTCCTGAACAGGATCGTGTTCCATCTACCTCTCTGTGGAGTCTGAATACCCACAGAGTCCTCTAGACACCATCCCAAACTCATCCCAGGACTTGTCTCGGGGCTCTCAAACAGTTCTGCTCACCATTCCTCACCCCCCGGCCCGGGGCTTTAACCGTAGATGATTAGACCTGATCAGCTGATTGTCAGAGGCCTGGACCAAATCCCCACCCTCCCATGTGCTGACCAGGTGACCTCGGCAGGTTACTTGTGCCCTCTCAGTCTCACTTTCCTTTTCTGTAAATGGGATCTGTAACAATACCTGCTTTACAAACTGGTTAAATGAGTTAAACATATAAGGCGTTTAGAATAATGTGTAAAGTCAGCATTTCATTTGATTTTGTATAAAGATTTGCCATTGATGTTCTCATCACCACTATTGCTGGAGAGCAGCATAAACTTCTCTACTTGGACTCTCCAACAGCCCTGTTCCCTCCTTCCCCTCCTCACCCTCCCCCGCCATGCTAAGCTGTCAGTCCTGCAGACAGGGTCCTTCCTCCCATGGAACACACTGTAGTCAGTCCAGTTTTGATATGATTTCTTTTGTGTTATGATTCCTACTCCTCTTGTGTGAAACTTACGGGATTTAAGCTATTTATGATGTGTGTGTGTGTGTGTGTTATTTGCTCAGCTATATCCAGCTCTTTGCGACTGCATGGACTGTAGCCCAGCAGGCTCCTCTGTCCATGGTATTCTCCAGGCAAGCATACTGGAGTGACTTGCCATTCCCTCCTCCAGGGGATCTTCCCGATCTAGGAATTGAACCCAGATCTCCTGCATTACAGGCAGATTCTTTACCAACTGAGCTACCAGGGAAGCCTGTACGACTTGCTACCTAGTTCAAAATGGGAGTCCCAGTGGCCAAGGTGAACTTTCCTAAGAGTTGTTTTGAAACGTCTGCTGTAGGGTTGCCAGTGTCTTAGCATGGTAAACTGAGAACATTACTTTAGATCAGAAGTTTGATGGGCCATGTACAGCACAGGAACAGACAGAGAGACCAAAGGAATCAGGACTCCTCCCCTGGGTAACAGTTACTCCATAAGAGGAGACCACTGAGCTGAGTGACCTGAAGGCTCTTGGCTGGAGGCCCTGACCCCATGCACATGGACGTTGCCTATGGCCCTGCTGGGGCCAAGGCCTGCAGTTGGACCAGAGACCACTGCTGCTGGTGCCAAGACGCCTCCTTCCAGACTGCTCCTTGGAGTGGTTCGTTACCCCACTTTCCCTACTCTGCCCGACCTGAGTTCTGTGCTAATTACGTGTAATAAACCCAGTGACTTGTTGAACACGGACTACTGTTTTATCTCCAATCTTGTGATTCCTATCTGCCCTGAGAGCTCGGCCCTGTGACAAGCAGGTTCCATGGTGGATGGTTATCTGCAATGTATTCTCTCCCACTGGACAGACTTTGGGGCTCACGAGAGGATTCCCACCAGATGGCTCAAATATTTGGTACAGAGTCAGAGCGCAAATATTTAATGGCTAAACAAATGAACTCCCTCCAAACCTGTTAAGTCACCAAAGCTGTCCCCGCTGCTATGTTATCCCTACTGGTCTAATTGCACAAGCCAGAAACTGGAGTGAATCCTAGATCCTCCTCCTCCTCTGGCAAGCAGCCCATCAAGCCCCCCACTGACACCACTGGCAAACTCTCCCCCTCATGTCTGCCCCCTGTCCTAGAACTGATGTGTTATGTTCTTGCCTGGCCTTAGTAGATTCCTAACTCATCTCTCTCTTTTCTAGTCTCTTGTCTCTTCAATCCACCCTCACCAACTGCTGCCACCATTTACCTACAGTCATCTGAGAGTATCACCTGCCTGCTGAACACTGGTCAATGTCTTCCCCATCTACAGAAAGCCTTCCTGGTCCAGACCCAGGCTTCATTTCTATGAGTCTCCCAGTGCTCCCCCATGCCAAGCCCCTGTGAGACAACTCACTATTCTGCCTACATTCCACATCTCTGTGCCTTCTCCCAAGCCATGCCCTCAGTCTGGGCCATTCTCTCTTCCTCTATCTAGCTAAAATCAACTCCTCCTTTAAGGGAAAACTTGTCAAATATGAGTATTACTCTTTTCTGGAAAGAAGGTTTCAGGTAACTCTCAAAGTTCTTGCATCTGTGTTCCTCTGCACTTCACGTACAACTCATCAAACCAAAGTACAGTGGTCAATCTGCCAGACAATCTGGAGATAAGAATGTGTTTCATTCTCTCAGTAAATGTTACTCAGTGTCTGTTATACCTTACTACTGTGTGTAACCCAGTGTGTAACACAAAGTTTGATATAATAAAGGTACTCAATAACTTTTTACGGGATTGAACTTACTCATTTTTTACGAGAATAAAGGAGAAATGTACATATTTTTATTTTAATGACCACCTTAACTCTTCCTCTCAAAAGGGTTCATCTTCTATATTTAGTTCTATTTCATATTTGGAAACATCCCCTCTAGGACCAGTCAGGTGAACTGGTTTTGCACTGACCTGTTTCTCCAATGCCAAGCACACACTAGTATGAGAATGAGAGTGGTGAGCACCATGACCAACACAGGGACAAGGACCGCGGCCAAGGCTACATCTGAAAAACAGCAGCAGACAAAAACACATTAACACCAAAGAAAGAATCATTAAGGAGAAGAGTAAAGATTAACCGTATCATCATTCAAAGTTTTTCTAGCTCAAAAAAAAAACAACCCCATAATTTATGTCATGAGAGTGGGCACAAGTGGTAACTGTAGAGATTTCACAGATACATGGAAATTTGTTGCATTATTTGCTCCACCATTCTATGTTTTTAAAACACCAAGACAGATTAAAAGACAAATGATAAACCAGGAAATATTTTCTGCATATGTGATAAGAGGTTAATAATAGTTAATCTATTACAGAGTTTACAGTAAAAAATAAACAGGAAGGTCAGTAGAGATAATAAAGCAATGCATTAAGAAGCAAAGAATTCAATGCGAGGTACACTGAAAGCATATCGTGGAGCACAATGCTGCAGATTACATGCGTTACCTGATTGAAGAATATGAGGATGCTTACAAGAAACAATTCTCTCAGTACATAAAGAACAACATAACTACAGACATGATGGAGGAGATGTATAAGAAAGCTCATGCTGTAATACGAGAAAATCTAGCATATGAGAAGAAGCCTAAGAAAGAAGTTAAAAAGAAGAGGTGAGGTGGAACTGTCCCCAAATGTCATTTGCTCAGAAGAAAGATCAGCTTCCTTCAAGTTCAGGAACAGGCTGCCAAGAGTTAATAAACCAAACCTCAATTTGCTATCAAAATTTTTCAGATAAAGACAATAATAAACTTATTGAACAAGCGGAAAAAAAAAAAAGGGAGCATTAAACATGTTCACCTCACTAGTAATCAGAGAAGTAGAACTCAGACAAGAATAAGATGCTATGTTTGCTTATCAAGTTGGCAAATATTTAAAAGAACAACTAATTGCTGAAGAGGGTCTCAATGCCTATTGAGATCATTCTGATTGGCATTTTGGGGCAAAATTTATAAAAAGGTGTTACTTGACAATTCTCTATGCAGAATTATTCTTAGGAGAAAACTATGATGCCATTCAAAGATGTACCTTTAAAGATCTTTGCTACTGTATCTGCAGAAGAGTGAAAACTGGGAAGTGATCCAAATGCTCAACAATGAGGGGGAGGAAGTAAATCACTGTATCCTCCTTATAATAAAATATTACCTAGGTACTGGAAGTGACTGCAAAATAGTTACAGATGTGAAAAAATAACAACATAGTACCAAGTTGTTGTTCAGTTGCTAAGTTGTGTTCCACTCTTTGGGACCCCAGGGACTGCAGCCGCCAGGCTTCCCTGTTCTTCACCATCTCCTAGAGCTTGTTCAAACTCATGTGCATTGAGTCAGTGATGCCATCCAACCATCTCATCCTCTGTTACCCATTTCTCCTCTTGCCTCCAATCTTTCCCAGCATCAGGGTCTTTTCCAATGAGTTGGCTCTTTGTATCAGGTGGCCAAAGTATTGGAGCTTCAGTATCAGTCTTTCCAATGAATATTCAGGGTTCATTTTCTTTAGGGTTGACTGGTTTGATCTCCTTGCTGTCCAAGGGACTCTCGAGAATTTTCTCCAACACCACAGTTTAAAAGCATCAATTCTCTGGCACTCAGCCTTTTACTGTCCAGCTCTCACACCTGTACATGACTACTGGAAAAACCATAGCTTTGACAATACACATCTTTGTAGGCAAAGTAATGTCTCTGCTTTTTAATACCCTGTCTAGGTTTATCATTGTGTTTCTTCTAAGGATGCAAACATCTTTTAATTTCATGGCTGCAGTCACCATCCTCAGTGATTTTGGGGCCCAAGAAAATAAAGTCTATCACTGTTTCCATTGTTTCCCCATCTATTTGCCATGAAGTGATGCAAGCAGATGCTATGATCTTCATGTTTTGAATGCTGAGCTTTAAGCCAGCTTTTTTACTCTCCTCTTTCACCTTCAAGAGGCTTTTTAATTTCTCTTTGCTTTCTGCCATAAGGGTAGTGTCATCTGCATATCTGAGGTTATTGATATTTCTCCTGGCAATCTTGATTCCAGCTTGTGATTCATCCAGACTGGCATTTCACATGATGTACTCTGCAAATAGTATTAAGTATTGAAACCAAATGCATGTATGAACAAGGCAGAAACCAACACAATGCTGGAGCCTGCGGGAACTTGGAGATCACTTAATAAGGGGATTAAGTGATCTCACTCTATAGATAAAGAATCCTGGGTAGAAAATGGTCTGCTTAAGGTCATCTGTATGGAACAACTGATCAAGAAAGGAGTAAGACAGGGCTGTCTGCTGTTGCCCTGTTTGTTTAAGCTATACACTGAGCACATCATGAGAAATGCCAGGCTGGATGAGTTACAAGCGGGAACCACAATAGGCGAGAAAAACATCAACAACCTCATGATAAGCACATGATACCACTCTAATGGCAAAAAGCGAAGAGGAACTAAAGAGCCCCTTGATGAGGGTGAAGGAGGAGAGTGAAAGAGCTGGCTTAAGACTAAATATTAAAGAAAACTAAGATCATGGCATCTGGCCCCATTACTACATGGCAAACAGAAGGGGAAAAGGTGGAAACAGTGACAGAATTCCTCATCTTGGGCTCCAAAATCACTGCAGATGGTGAGTCCAGCTATGAAATCAGAAGACAATTGCTTCTTGGCAGGAAAGTGATGACAAACCTAGACAGTGTGTTGAGAAACAGAGACATCACTCT
Source organism: Bison bison bison (assembly GCF_000754665.1). Taxonomy (NCBI): domain Eukaryota; kingdom Metazoa; phylum Chordata; class Mammalia; order Artiodactyla; family Bovidae; genus Bison; species Bison bison. The sequence continues at coordinate 541,334 of NW_011494740.1, forward strand.
GCCAACAAAGGTCCATATAGTCAAGGCTATGGTCTTCCCAGTGGTTAGGTAGAGTTTTGAGAGCAGAACCGTAAAGAAAGCAGAATGCCAAAGAATTGATGCCTTCAGACTGTGGTGTTGGAGAAGACTCCTGAAAGTCCCATGGGCACCAAAGAATTGATGTCTTCACACTGTGGTGCTGGAGAAGACTCCTGAAAGTCCTGCGGGCAGCAAGGAGATCAAACCAGTGAATCTTAAGAGAGATCAACCTTGAATAGTCACTGGAAGGACTGATACTGAAGCTGAAGCTCCAGTATATCGGTCATCTGATGTGAACACATGACTCATTGGAAAAGTTCCTGATGCTGGGAAAGATTGAGGGCAGGAGAAGAGGGCATCAGAGGATGAGATGGTAGACGTGAACTTGGGCAAACTCTGGGATATGGTGAGGGACACGGAGGCCTGGTGTGCTGCAGTCCATGGAGTCACAAAGAGCTGGACATGACTGGGAGACTGAACAACAAGGTCATCTGGTTCAAAACTGGGAAAGGAGTATGTCAAGGCTATGTATTGTCACCCTGCTTATTTAACCTGTACGCAGAGTACATCATGCAAAACGCTGGGTTGGATGAATCACAAGCTGGAATCAAGATTAACGGGAGAAATATCAACAACCTCAGATATGCAGAGGTTCACCCTTATGGCAGAAAGTGAAAAGGAACTAAAGAGCTTCTTGATGAACATGAAATAGGAGAGTGAAAAATCTGGCTTAAAACTCAATGTTCAAAAAACTATTAAGATGATGGCAAGGCATCTGATCCCATCACTTCATGGCAAATAGATGGGGAAACAATGGAAACAGTGGCAGATTTTATTTCTTGAGCTCCAAAATTACTGTGAACAGTGACTGCAGCCACAAAATTAAAAGATGCTTGCTCCTTGGAAGAAAAGTTATGACAAAACTAAACAGCGTATTAAAAAGCAGAAACATCACTTTCCTGACAAAGGTTCAATAGTCAAAGCTATGGTTTTCCAGTAGTCATGTATGGATGTTGAGAGTTGGACCATAAAGAAGGCTGAGCGCCGAAGAGTTGATGTTTTTGAATTGTGGTGCTAGAGAAAATTCTTGAGAGTCCCTTGGAGATCAAGAATCAAGGAGATCAAACCAGTCAATCATAAAGGAAATCAACCCTGACTATTCATTGGAAGGACTGATGCTGAACCTGAAGCTCCAATACTTTGACCACTTGATGTGAAGAGCGAACTCATTAGAAAAGACCCTGATGTTGGGAAAGTTTGAGGGCAGAAGGAGAAGGGGACAAACAGAGCATGAGATGGTTGGGAAGCATCGCCAACTCAGCAAACACAAGTTTGAGCAAACTCCGGGAGACAATGAAGGATAGGGAAGCCTGGCATGTTGCAGACCTTGGGGTCGCAAAGAGTTAGAAATGACTGAGCGACTCAACAACAGTAAAGGTCATCTGGGAAGTTGGTTTTTTCCCCCACTCCTTAACCTCCTCCTGGCCATGAGGGTGACGATAGCAACAACTGCTGATATTTACTGGGTGGGAAGCTCCAGACCTGCATCTCCTTTACTCCATATCATCATAACCCAAAGAAAGAGCGAGCCTGAAGATCCAGGAAGGGAGAAGATAATCCATAACACCAGGCCTCTGAGAAGTAGGATGGATGGGAAATGGATGAGTATGCAGGTTCCAGAAAAAGGTTCCATTGAAGTGCCCTTCAAATGGCTTCTACTTTGTGAAGTGGAAAATGTAACTGAGAGTGAGTGAGGATCTCTAGGTCAAGGGTTTGAAAAATACAGAGAATGTTTCTAACAACTACTGCTGGGAACAGACAGAAGAACTAACCAGGGAAACAGAAAGACCACCAGCTGGTACTGAGGGAGGACCCTGATGTTAGAGCAGCACAAATCTGACCATGACGTGATTTTCACCAGCATCACTCTTACACTGGATGTAAAAATGGAGAAAGGAGAAGGGCATACAACAGAAATCATGACTCAGGATAGAAAGGACTAAGATATTAGAAAAGCATAAGTGCTTTATCCCTAAAATGTGTGAAACTGTAGAGAAAATAGTCAGGCTAAGATGGATACTGTTTGACTTAATCAGAGGTATTATTAATACAATATATGCTTAGGTTCAAAAAATAATAAATTCTATACAGTACTATTTCAAAGAAAAGGAGACAGGAGGTCTTCAATCAAAAATGCTCTTTGATTAGTATGCTCTTTGTTAGTCTTTTAAAGATTACATGGACCCTAGTTCCAGAATAAAATGCTTTAAGAACAATTTTAGACCTAAGATTTTAAAATTCTATAATCAGATTTTAAGATGAGCAACACTTAAAAATGACTATTCTTCCATATGGTATGTGGTCTGGGATTCCACCCAAACGCATGGTTTCTGTAAATTGAAGGTCTTTGTGGGATGCTGAAATTTCTTGTCTCTGTCAACTCTTGCTTCTTTCTAAAGTGGACAAAATAAATGTTGCCCGCCATTTCAATAATCAGAGTGTTGCCTCAAGTTCTCAGCCACTACCCCCTACCCATGACCATGTACCCCCAGAGGAATTTAGGATGGAGAAAATTGGAATACTGACTCTAAACAGTTAAGATACATATTAATGAGTAATTTCAGTGAGCTCAGACTCTTGCATCTTCCCCTACATAGAAAAGCATTAAAACCGTTAACTTTAGATGTCTTGTTTTTTTATCTTTTTTTCCCCAGCAAAAATTCCTATATATCCCAGCTCCTCCTTTATGTCTTTAGAACAGTTTCATAGAACTACCTGAGCGGCTGTATCCCAGACTACAGTCCTCAGTAAGAACCTGCATAAAACACAATTCTCAACTTTTAGCTTGTAAGTTGTTTTTTTTTTTTTCAATCAACACTAGCCTTTCCTGCAGCATGAGAAAGACACAGGTCTCTTTGGGAATACTTTAGAAGATACGAAGGAAACTGATGTGGAAAGTTGTAGAAAGCTATCTGAATCCAGACAAATTTTCAGAAAATGAGAATGATTAAAATTGTATTAAGTTACTCTGAATGAATGCTTTCTCTTCTCTGCACTGTCCTGAAAATTAGGGTGCTTTTTATCTGTCAACACTGAAATCAATTCCTTAATGGCATTGATGTGATGTTTTTGTTCCTGAACTCAACTGAAATTTTGTTTTCAACTAGTAAAATCAAAAACTAGTATGCTTATATATGTTAACATTTTATATAACAATAATAAACAAGCTTGAAAGTAAATTGGAAAACAGTATTTGTCGTCTTAAAAAGTAACTATAAGCATTTAAAAAAAGAGATCAAATTTTTAAAATAAATGTTAACAGTATCTTTTATTTGTTTTTAAAAAAGTATATTAATTTTCACCAAACCTTTGTTATTTTTCTTCTTCCCTTTTTGCTACCAAATCCCTATCTAACAAATTAATATACAATCAGAAAAAAGTTTGCTTCTTGCTATGGTTTTAGTTATTTTTAGAAAAATTTTCTTTGTAAGGCTGAGGCTCCATGTATTTATAGCTATAGAAGGGAAAAAAAAATCACAAAATGAATTTTATGATTCCTTTATCATCTAAAGTTAATTATTTTAGATGATAACTTTATCATCTAATTAATGATTGTAATGCTTTTCTATGTAGGGAAAGATGCAAGAGTCTGAGCTCACTGAAATTATTCATTAATATGTATCTTAACTGTTTAGCGGAGAAGGCAATGGCACCCCACTCCAGTACTCTTGCCTAGAAAATCCCATGGATGGAGGAGCCTGGTAGGCTGCAGTCCATGGGGTCGCTAGAGTCGGGCACGACTGAGCGACTTCACTTTCACTTTTCACTTTCATGCAATGGAGAAGGAAATGGCAACCCACTCCAGTGTTCTTGCCTGGAGAATCCCAGGGACGGGGAAGCCTGGTGGGCTGCTGTCTATGGGGTCGCACAGAGTCGGACACGACTGAAGTGACGAAGCAGCAGTAACTGTTTAGAGTCAGTATTCCGTTTTTCTCCATCCTAAATTCCTCTCGGGGTACATAGTCATGGGTGGGGGTAGTGGCTGAGAACGTGAGGCTGAGAACCTAGAATACAGCAGCCAGCTCTAAATATTTAAAGAATCATTTTACATTGTAACAGATAAAAGAACTTAACAATGCAGCCAGTTTTTTCTATAAGGTATGGAGTTGAACTTTTTGCAATACTTAAATCATTTTACATTGTAACAGATAAAAGAACTTAACAATGCAGCCAGTTTTTTCTATAAGGTATGGAGTTGAACTTTTTGCAATACTTAAATCATTTTACATTGTAACAGATAAAAGAACTTAACAATGCAGCCAGTTTTTTCTATAAGGTATGGAGTTGAACTTTTTGCAATACTTAAATCATTTTACATTGTAACAGATAAAAGAACTTAACAATGCAGCCAGTTTTTTCTATAAGGTATGGAGTTGAACTTTTTGCAATACTGAAAAAACAAGGGGGAAAAAACTTTGAGGGTTTAAAAGCTGGAGATGTTCCTGAAAACTTGTTAAAAACAAACAAATTCACTCCTATAAACAGGTGTTAATTTTTGGTCTGCATACCTTTGGTCACACTTGGAGTTACGGTAGTGTTTTTGATTTCAGGAGCGGCAGTTGTCTGCTCTGTCTGTGTAGGAAATTCATTTCTACTTCGAGGTTGTAGTGGTTGAGTAAATTTGGGGGCACGACCTTGAAAAAAAATTTAAAACTCTTTATTCTTTTATCTATACCAACTTGATTAAAACAGTTACTTTATAATGCTTTTAACATACTTATGGAAAATTATACCACAAAACTAGGGAATACTGAATGCTCACTTTTAAAGGAGGCATACCTTTGGCTATTTTTGGAGGGGTTGTAGTATTTCTGAGGTCATTGCTGCTCCGAGGAGGCGGAGGTTGAGTAAGTTTTGGAGGACGACCTTGAAAAATGGTTTAGAAAAGTTTCTACATTTTGCTTATAAAAATCATAGTTAAAAAATAGTAATTTTAAATGTCTTTAACATTTCCCACAGTACTTAGTTTTGCACAGTAACTTTAAATCTCAGAGAAAGATGTCAGAACGATAAATGTACTCTGCAGTAAATGCACAAATATACTTTGATTTCTGAGTTTTTTAAATAATTAAATTGTCCGAAAAGAATCTTCTTAGGAAGGAGAATATCATATGATATTGAAAGGAAAGAGAATGTTGAAAGGATAAAGCTATAAAATTGTTGTCACAATATATATGCTTACTACTCATTCAACTCATTTAATAAATATTTATGGAGGGCCTACTATGTGTCAGGCACTATGGTAGTTTGGGGGGATATAACAGTAAACAAAGTATTAAAATATTATATAATTTTGATGGAAGTTATTCCTACTTTTAATTTATTCAAAGTAAAATGTACTTAGGCTAAGATGACTGTTACAATCATCAGTGCTTAAATGATAGAAATATTCTACTACATGAGACCTGATTATAAATGATTAAGGTTGAGACTACTTTTGGAAATCCAACTCTTTTCTTTGTCTCATCAGTGATGCTCTTTCTTCTTCCACCTGTAACTTTAGAAACCAGTTTGATATTTAATATGATAGTTAATAGGGATAACTATTTCTTTTTAAAAATCTCTTTAAGAAGATATGATAACTACAGGATAAGCACATTATTATTAGTTTCTCAGAGAACAGCGAAGTCATTTTTAATCAATGCAATGAAAACAAGATGCCTTAAACATATTGTTGAATTACCTTTAGGAATAAATTGACATCCAAGCAGTTCCATTTTCATGGCAATTTTCTGCTGCCATTGGGTAGGATTCACTCTAATAAAACGTGCAATAATTGGTGGCAAAAAGTTATTACGCACATCCTGGTGATAATCTTTGTTTCCTTGAAATATCTTTAAAAAACAACAAAAAAAATTGGTACTTTACATCAACAGAGGCCAGGGCTAAACTGCTCCACTGAAACATGTTTTTGAGTTTTGCTCTGGGCCTTAAATGAGCTCTGCAAAGTATGACAAGAAGCATTAATTTGTATGAAAATAAATCATAATTTGGAAAAACTATTAAGAAGCTGCACATTCTTCATAAAAATGTCATAAAAGGAAATACTGAATATAAAAATCATTTTAAATGACTTAAAAACATAACAAAAGTTCTAACTTGGCAATTTGAGGAGAAGGTTTTAGTTGTAGTGCACAATATATTGTATTAATAATTCCTGTGGAATCATCAGCTATTTAAATAAATTTATTTTTAAAGTAAAGAATAATTGAACATTTGAGGTCTTAGAGGAAATGCTTTACTGTATACTTTTCATAATTTTTCTCTCAATAAATTGACTGAAAGTGAACACACTAGTAAACACATAAGGGATATATATCTCCACCTACTGGAGAAACTGTATAAGCACAGTTCCCATTTCTCTGCCAGCGGAGAGTGGGAAAACCTCACAGACAAAGGATACCGGGTTGAGTTCTTAGAACTATACTGTCTCAGAAAGATGAGAACTAAAGCTGCTCAGGTCTTGCCTAACAACACAAAAATGTAAGCCTTGAAAAGATCACGATTTCCAAGTAACCTAACTGCATCCCAGAATAGCTATGTGTGCCACAGCAGAAAAGCAGGTCAGAACTGACAAGCCAGACCACTTCCTCATTTTACAGGTAAGAACTCTGATCCTATAGGCAGTGGTTTAGTTGCTAATTCGTGTCCAGCTCTTTGCCACCCCATGGACTGTAGCCAACCAGGTTCCTCTGTCCATGGGCTTTCCCAGGCAAGAATACTGCAGTAGGTTGCCATTTCCTACTACAGGGATCTTCCCAACCCAGGAACTGTACAGATGTATCCTGCGTCTCTTGCATTGGCAGGTGGATTCTTTAGCACTGAGCCATGTGGGAAGTCCCAACCTAGAACTCTAAACCCAGTGAAATTATCTTTCAAAAAAGAAGTCAAAAATATTTTTTCAGAACTTTGTTAAGACGTTTTTAAAATATAACCATTGATAATACTCATGATTATAAAAATTATTTCACAAGTATAACAAATATTACTATACAAATAAATATGGATGTGCTAATAGTAAAAAGTTGTCAAGTTTGGGGGCATTAAGCAGAAATAAGTTACATACAGAGACAATATTGTTATTTGCTTCAAGGGGTGGAGGCTCACTAAAGGTGAAGTTCATGTAACATCAAGTAGAAGAGAAGGGGGAAGGCCTTGAATAACAGCTGAAGAGTTTAGATCCAGATGAAAGACTAAAAGGAACCCCTGGAGTTTTTTGAACAGAGATAAGTGGCAAGTGAAAATGTCAGCATACCATATATATGACAGAGAACTGGCAGTATCGTAAAATCAAAACAAAACTCATGAGGAGTTTCATTGAAAAAATGTGCTCGTAATTCAATCCCAGATGAGAGGCAGTCACCTTCCCTGGGGACAGGGACCCCTTGCGGTAGGTGGATCAAGACCGGGAGCCCCAGTGAAAGAAACTGACCTCCAGTTGAGAGCCACCTCTGCTGTTCTCTCTCTACCCCTTAGCATCTGTTCTGGCACACAACAGAACTGCCATTTTTGGCTAACTAAAAAATAAGATGAGGAAATTCTCTAGGTAGAAAAAAAATAGTTGTTTTTTTACAACAAATGTTGGTAAGATCTTGAAATGATCTTTCTATAATTTCGTAAAATTTAATGCCCTTCTGCCTTATCCTCTGCACCCCCCTCACCTTGCCTAGAGAGTAGAAATCTAGGAACAAATTAGGATCTCCACATTCTGTGGATTGATAAGAAAAGTTTTTTAAAGATAAGAAATTAATTAATTGTAATAAATAATAAATTATTTAAACAATGTAATTAATACTGGAAAAAGAAATCAAGAAAGTACTTACCCTTACAATCATCAAAAAGGACCCAGAAGCCCTGAGAATGTCCTAACCATGTTAGAAGGGTAAGGCTAATAATTGTGCTATACTTAGTCACTCAATCGTGTCCAACTCTTTGTGACCCTATGGACTATAGCCCTCCATTCTCCAGGCAAGATTACTGAGGGGATTCCTATGCCCTCCTCCAGGGGATCTTCCCAACCCAGGGATCAAACTCAGGTCTTCCACATTGCAGGTGGATTCTTGACCAGCTGAGCCACCAGGGGAAGCCCAGTAACCAACACTACCTAAAATAACCAGGAGAGGGCAGAGTAAGACCAAATGATATTTAATTGTTAGTATCACAAAGGAAGAGCTTCTGTGGCTTATTGCAAAGGCCACACCTACCCATCACCCTCTTCTGAAAATGCTCTTTAGAAATACTTTAGTGATCATTTTACCTTATCCTGGTCCACACCAGGCTCTCTGTACACAGTCCACCTCTGCCCATCAGCACTGTATAGAATCTTGTAGGCTGACACGTAGTAATTGTGCTCCACCATGGTGGAGCCAGTAGTCACAATGCCTAGAAACAGGAAGGTCATTCATTAGAGCTCACAGTCTGATCCTTGAAGTTTGTTCATCACTGAAGCATTAACACCTAAAATGTACTGTTCAAACAGTTCCGTCTGTGGCACAGGACCATACCTAAGGGCAAGGTTTCATCCTGATAGGAACTACTCCTTGGCTTTGTTCCCTTGGAGGGACAGGAAGAATTATGACCACATATAAGGAAAGGACTATTGTATTTTGGCAGCCTGTATTCATGTCACTGCAAAATACTGCTCACTTACTGAAAAAGAATGACTTCCTGGGAATGAATAAAGATTATTGGCATTATTTTTAGTACCAAAGCAAAATAAATTTTAACAAGCAATCCTAACCAAATATTCTGACCATTTGTTCAGTTCAGTTCAGTTCAGTTCAGTCGCTCAGTCGTGTCTGACTCTTTAAGTTGCTGTAAATAATTAAATTTATACTCGGCATGTGGGATATTATCTGTAGCACTTAAAATGGAATCATTGAACACAAACTTCTCTTAATGACTGTTGTTGCTGTTTAGTCACCAAGTCGTGTCTGACTCTTTGTGACCCCACGATTGTAGCCCTGCAGGCTCCTCTGTCCATGGGATTCTCTAGGCAAGAACACTGAAGTGGGTTGCCATTCCCTTCTCCACTTAATGACTGTAGGAGATGGTTATTTCAGATGCCTCAAGATCCCTTTACTCTAACACTACCCTAAAAAAAAAACTTACTACAACGAAAAGAAAAACTAATAAGAATCAAGTACCAACTCCTCTCCTTTGCAATGTTTTATAAAACCTTCTTTGGTCACATTAATACCAGTAAAAGGAATTCTTTGGGTGTTCTTTGGAAGGAATGATGATAAAGCTGAAACTCCAGTACTTTGGCTACCTCATGCGAAGAGCTGACTCATTGGAAAAGACTCTGATGCTGGGAGGGATTAGGGGCAGGAAGAGAAGGGGACGCCAGAGGATGAGATGGCTGGATGGCATCACCGACTCAATGGACGTGAGTCTGAGTGAACTCCGGGAGTTGGTGATGGACAGGGAGGCCTGGCGTGCTGCGATTCCTGGGGTCGCAAAGAGTCGGACACGACTGAGCGACTGAACTGACTGACTGACTGAAACTAAATCTGGTGGTGGTGGTTTAGTCGCTAAGTTGTGTGTGACTCTTGTGACCCCATGGACTGTAGCCTGCTAGGCTCCTCTGTCTGTGGCATTCTCCAGGCAAGAACAGTGGAGTGGGTGGCCATTTCCCTCTCCAGAATTAAACTTAAAATCATATAATTAAATTTGCAGTGACCAAATTTTCCATGAAATTCTTACATGTCACCAGGTTTTCAAATGAAATCAGCATTATAAATTGTCTAGAAAATTCTGTCTCTTTTACCTGTGATCTTCTTTTCCTTATTCAGATCTACTTGCAACCACTGATATTCATCAGTGGCAAAAGCAGCCCAAGGAGGTCCAGGTTTTTTCAGCCTGGCCTTTTCAGGTTTCCAGCTGTTCTCTTGTCCTGTGTGGTCCGTCCACTCCAACACAGATGATGCTGTTATTTGAGCATCAGCGATCACGCCAGATTCCATGCCCAGTGTTCCATAACAACCTGAAACAAAGAAGAAAGTAATTCAGTTTCCAGACATAAACTCAAAAAGCTATAAATACTTATTCATTGGAAACTCTGAATTGTACCTTTAATTAACATTCACTATGCTGACAATAGCCTATACTAGATGACTTCAAAAGCAGGCAAATGCTTCTTGGGTCTGTCTTTGTGTTTCATCAGAGAACATACAGACGAATTTATTCACAGCAATGCATGTGAGTGTGCTCGGTCACGTCCGATTCTTTGCTACTCCATGGACTGTAGCCCACCAGGCTCCTCTGTCCACGGAATTCTCTAGGTAAGAATACTGGAGTGGGTTGCTATTTCCTCCTCCGGAGGTTCTTCCTGACCCAGGGATCGAACCTGCGTCTCCTGTATCTCCTGCATTGGCAGGCATATTATTTATCACTGAGCCACCTGAGAAGCCCATTCACAGCAATAACCACTAGTTACTGGTGACACCTTACCCTCTCCCTGGGACACTTTCCTCAGTGGGCAACAGGCTCCCCTACTCAGATGTCACCTTCTCCATGAGGCCTGCCCCAACCCACTTCAAACTTCCAACCAGTCCCTCCTGCACTGCCTGTCCTCTCTCCTTGCCTTATTTCCTACATCTTCTATAATGTTATAGACAGTACATTATAAACATTCATTTACTTATCCACTGTTCATTGTCCATATCTCACTACCAGAATGTAAATTCTGCTCACTTTTGTTTCACTAGCACCAGAAGAGTGTCTGGTGACAAATGAAAAAAGGCACTTAATATTTTCTGTTGATTAATTACTTCAGACATATTAAAAAAAAATCCCTTTTTCTTAGGAAACTTCCATGGTCACTTGATCATTTCTCTATTAATATAAAACCTCCAGTTTATTCTATTCATTAAATTATTATCTATTTTATCCTAAAGGAAATCAACCCTGAACATTCATTGGAAGGACTGATGCTGAAGGTCCAATAATATGGGCACCTGATGCGAAGAAATCGACTCACTGGAAAAGACCCTGATGCAGGAGATAGAAGGCAGGAGGAGAAGTGAGTGACAGAGGATGGGATGGTTGGATGGCACCCCCAACTCAATGGACATGAGTTTGAGCAATCTGTGGGAGATGGTGAAGGTCAGGCAAACCTGGTGTGCGCCAGTCCATGGGGTCACAAAGAGTTGGGCACGACTGAGTGACTGAACAACAGCTACAATCTATTTTCTCTCCTAGAGTTATTTGTGGTAACTAAATGAGGAAGTGCAAAAAAAAAAAAAAAACCCAAAAAAACAAAAAACCCATCACAACAAAAAACAAAACCTAGAAATTGGCAAAATGCCTGACATACAGTGTTCAAAAAAAAAAAAGGCTATTATACAAATCATAATAGTTATGAAGTCCATGAGAGGCTTACCACTTGTCTTAAATGTAAAAAGACTTGTAGATAAGTGTCCCCTGAAAGAGAAAAAGGTTTCTTGGTGACATTCATATACAACACATTACTTGCTCATATTTGTCTTAGCAAAACTTTCTTGTTTTTATTTTACTAAGAATCATCTATGGCTATATATTAGTCAACTGCTATTGTTTCTAGCAAAAAAGAAGTCACATTTCTAATTAAGCAGAACAACTACTGAAATCAGCATAAATAATTTTGTCTTCAAGTATCTAGTGCCTAGTTTCATACATGATTATGTAAGTGTATCCATGCAACTTTTAATAAATACTTGTTCTATTTCTTTCTCATATTAACATAGGAGATTAACACATTCCTAAAATGTTTCTACAGAAATTGCTTTTTGGGACTATAAAACAAAAGGTGACCTTCTCAGAGAAAGAGGCTCAAGTTTCCAGGGGCAAACAAGAAAAGCTGGCTACTAAGAAGAGACTGCATTTGTTACAGGAAATCAATGTTTCAGTGCTACAAGGTAGCACTGCATTTGGGTTTTGTAACTGGCAGGAAGGTGCTTGGGGAGAGCGCATGGGTGGACAAGTGATTAGTTCACCACATGGCAGGTCCAGGGGTCCTGAGGAACTTGCAGGGATAAAACCATCCAAATCAGCAGTGTATATGTCTGCCTTCAGCACAACATTCAAACCATTACAAGTGGATGTGACTTGTCCTTCATTAAAAAAAAAAAAAAATGAAAGAACTCATGAAAAAAAAAAATTCTTTCTAAAAGTAGAACAGAGGAAAGGAATGAAACAACTTGCATAAAATTATCCAGAAGAAACCAGAAGAGAAAAGGTAGCTGACTCCATCTATATCATGGATGGACCAATGACAGTCCAGGTGTCGCCCGCTTTGTGTGGTCAGACAGCTTAGAATGGTTTTTACATGGTTAAAAAGTTGTCAACAAAACGAAAAAGAGTAAGCGACAGAGACGCTGGCTTTCTACAGTAAAACTCTCCACTGTCCGGAGTGTGGAGCTCTGGACTTCTGAAGGAAACTGGCCCAGGACCTACAGAGAAGCTGGTTTCAATTACACTGCAGGATCGGGCGTGTCTGAGATGTAAGGTTTAGGGACAGATCATCCATACTATGTTTCTATTCAGTGTTTCAACTCCTCCCACTTTTGATACCTAGTTTAGGTTTTGTGAAACAGTAGATCATAAATACAATGAAAACACATTCCTACAAAATTCGCTCGGGATGGCAGGGATTCATAATAGTACTATCTCTGATTTATGTCAAAATTTGACTTCTATTCAGTGTATTTCAAATATCTTAATCCACCTTGGGCCACACAGGCATAAGGAACAGAGTAGTTATGCCTTCTCATCTTTAAAATGAAGTAAAGATTTGGCAATAAACTTCTAGGCTCATTCTGGGCTCTTTCTACGCTTAGAAAGAAACAAATTACTCCCCCAAGTGACTACCACCCTCTCAGCTGGAGAACAAGCCAAGAGAGCACAACCTTGGCTGTGCGCGTCAGTGCACTCAGACGCGGACATAGCCGTGAGTCCTTATCACACAAACGTTATTTCATGAACACCATCACCAGCAATACCGCTCAGGCCTCATTTGGCCCTACCCCGCCCCATGCAGCACGTTTATTATAAACAGCACAGGTACTTACACCACGGACGTTACGTTGTTAGCCAGGGAGCTTTCATAGTATGGGATGCCCTTGCTAATTACGACACTGATCTGGCCACCCAAAGTGTTTGACACGACGCCTGCATGCACACCGGCCATGCACAACGGGGAGGACTTCAGGAAGGAAAGAAACAAGATGAGTTCCACATTTTCTTTTGATAATTCATAAACAAGACAGTTACACTGCCTCTAGAAATCATTTAATCTGGGCAGTTTTCTTAATAAACATGGGGTAGATGACTGGTAATATAACACAGAATAGATTTTTAGCAGAAGAAAAAGAACAAAACATTACGTATTACTAAAAAGAAGTAATTGTCAGAAAATAAAAGTCACGATAAACAACAGTTACACATCTGTCTATGAGAAGTTTTGGCATCACTTTAACTTAAGTCTACAGCCAACTTACATCTCTATATCCATGAGGGATGGCTCCTGATATCTCAGCAAAGGGGAGCAGGCAACCAGCTGGGCAGTACTTGCTGTGAAATAAAAACAAGTTAAATGGTACACGTTGCTGTACTTTCTGGGGAAAAAGACCAAAAAATAACACTTACCATTTTTTAGTTCACTGTAAACACCATAATCTCACCAGCCTGAGAGAACCACCACTTCTAAAAGGTCCTTAAGACTTTCTTCCATCCATCTACACACATCTTCACCCACATATATACAAAAATCACCTCATATTCTACATGTTGATTTGATTATTTTATTTCATAATGAATGGCAGACATATTTCTACTGTAAAAGCAATTCACAATACTTAGTAGCTACATAATACTTGATTTTGTGGATGAACTGTAATTTGATTCACCCATCCTCTACTGATTAAATTAAGGTGATTTAAAATGGCATTCATTCACTTACTCACTCATCCACCCACACACTCCACACGTTTACATGTATGTCTGTAACTCTGTCTATTAAGTGCTGGGCTGTGCAAGGGGTGGGGTTCACGAAGGTCAACCAGACAAATGGTGGCGGTCCTCCCTGGGTTTACATGCCCAGGTAGGAGAAGTATTAAGTATTGAGCCAATACTTCATGAAATCAAAGAATGAGATTATGTTTCTGCTGTAAAGAAAAGGTAGTCTGTGAAATAATCAGGACTCTAACTTCACAAAAGTACGATGAACATCTGGCAAACCTGCTATGCGCCAAGCAGCATTCTGAGTTACACTCAGGTCATCCACGTAAAGACCCTACGTGGGGTGCTAGGTACCATCATTGTCCTCATTTTATGGATGAAGAGGCTGAGGAGCTGTGTTTCCACGTCACACAGCAGTGCCGAGGCAGCTGGGCTCGTTTCTGTGTTCACATGTGGGGCTCTGCAACTGCCTCAGTCAGGGGATGGGGCTCTGAGGAAGCGGAGCCTCAGCAGGGAGCCAGAGACCACCACCGCAAGACAGCAGGGACATGCGCCTCAACCAGAAGGGACAGCCTCTCCCTGGGGCAAGGTGGCTCATCTGGGTCTGGACCAAGGACAAGCCACGCAGGCCAAGCGCGGTGAGAAAGGTGCGGCTGGTCTGAAATAAACCTGGAACAGGAGCCAGGGATCAGATCACACAGAAGCTGGGGGGTCTGTGGTGAGAAGACTTGGGGGTACATTTCTAAAAGAAGTCATTAAAGGATTTTGATGGTGTCTACACATAACCTGATTCATTGTGTTTTATTTTGCCTTTTTTTTTTTTTTTAAGTTCTTCTGGCTCCTGGAAAGAAAAGAGACTGTAAGGACCATGAGTGGAGGATAAGACACTGTTAGGTAGTCCATGCAAGAGAGGATGGCAGTGTGCACTTGGGTGGTGAAGATGGAGCTGGTGCAGGGTGGGGTTCAAGACAGCTGACCCTCTGGCAGGGCTGCGTGACACACACTGACACCAGGATTACCTCTGCTGACCAGGATCCCCCTGGAGGGCTGAGGAGTACCCCCAGCTCACACAGAGAGAATCATTCTTGAAGACAAAATGAAACCATTCTTGAAGATAAAATGAAGTTTCTTTGGGAAGTAGTAGCAAGTTGGGGGAAGTAAGTGAGATGGGTCTTTGAAGATAAGAATGAATTTACTAAGCAGCAAAGAGTAAAGTGGTTCCAGACAAAAGTTCGGAGAGCTCAGAGCAGTATAAATAATCCAGAGACGTTTCAATGTAAGACTAGAAAAATGGCCTACAGACTATTTGCAAAGGACCCTGAGAACCAGGCTAAGGAACAGTGATGGTGTTTTGTCATAGTAAGTTTTGAAATAATATTTCAAAGCAGAGGAGTGATAGAACACAGACTTTAGAAAACAACTTGGCAGAATGTGAATGGCAGAAAAAAGCCAGCAAAGGTTAGAAATGGGAAACCAATTATGAGTTCATCCTAGTCCAGGCAAGAGTCAAGGGCGTAATGCAGGGAAATGATAGTAAAAATGCCACCGGGGTGAGAACAGTGAGGAATTCTCTAACAGCCTCAATTGTCTTCCTAACTCTTTTTGAGTAAAAATAAATAGCTCTTCTATCTTTCCAAGGAGTTTTTACTAGATTTTGAAGAGTGACTAGTTCTACTTTTAAAGTATATCCAAATTATATTTCCACTGTGGAGAAGATTTAAATGCTACAAGTAAAGCAAAATTTAAACATGGCAATTGAGTGGCTTTAAATAAGCTCTGATTTATTGATGTTTTAGAACAATGGTTATGAGTCATACAACATACATTATCGTAAGATGAGGATAAAGTAGATGAACAGTAACGTTTAAGAAAAAAAAGTCACAAATACAGTCATACCTGAACTCAGGTTCCAAAAATTTGGATGCAGTGTCTAAACAAGTAATTAGATCTAGAAAAACAAACAAACAAAAAAATGATTCAATAAAATTAGGTTTACTCTTGCAGAAATACCAACTGTTTTTCCAAATCCAAATCATGTTGTTTTAAACTTCAAAATCTTAACAGGTTGTACTTTTAATTTTTTTTAAAGTTTTTGTTAATTACGACTTATTTCTGATTTTAAGTATCCTGATTTCTGGGGCTATGTCTGCTGCTGCTAAGTACCAGTACTAAATACTGCCATATCACCTCATACAATCACATACCATACACATGGATGGTACACAGAAAAAGTATAATTTATAGCCCTGAAGTAGCTTCTATAATATACAGCTCATGAAACAAAAAATGTTTGTTATTACAAGACTAAAAATGATTCTTTGCTGATTACACATAAGGAAAACAGTAACAAAAGAGAGGTGAAAAAAAAAAAAAAAAGAGAGAGAGGTGAGTTAGTTCCATGGCTCTAAACAATTGCTATTCAAAATCTGGTCCACGGGTAGACCAGCAGCAGCAGCAGCATCTGCTGGGGTGTTACTAGGAATTCATATTCTTGAACACCATCCACAGCTACAGAATCTCTGGGAGTGGGGCCCCAAAATTTGTTTTAACAAGTCCTGCAGGTAATTCTAAAGCACACTCTGCACAAGATGAAGCATAAAAGTTTTAACATTTTCTATCTCAAAATCAAATCTGTGTAAAAGCTAACCTTGTCCAATTAAGAACTAAGTCACATGCTGTGTATAAGAGGCTTCTGGTCCAAACACTTCAGTGGTTTCCTTCTGCTCTTAAGACAGAGGGCAAAATTCTCAACATGGCCCACAAGGTCCCACCTCAAGGAACAACATCTCAAGGTCTGGTTTTGTCCCCATCTTGCCTTCTTGCCATATGAGCCTTCTTTCTGTGCCACGGTGCTCTCTTGGCCAGGAAGGCTTTCCTACTATCCCTTTACCTGGCTGACCCTCTCTAGAGCTCAGCTCAACCATCACATCCTCTCAGAAGCTGTTACTGATCTTTTCAAGTCCAACTGTGATAGCATATAGTAGGCACTTACAGGTTTTCTGGTTTAATGAATGGATGACTATATATATTCTCACAGTCTTATGTAAGAATGGTCTGTTGCAATTCTAGAGTTAGAAGCAACATCATCTTATGTCTAGAGACTGAGGCTGTTGGTCTCTATCTTGGTATCATCAGCAGCTATCAGAGCATACAGTTTTAAGAGGAGACTTTCTACCAACATTTACTGAATAAATGGAAAAATAAAAGTTTGATTGCTAGCATGTTTGGCTAAGTCCAATCATAGACTAACCCACAGGAGGAAAACCTAGAAGGTCGTAAGCCAATCAAAAAGGTGAGACTTCACATACAATATAAATGATGAGGCCACCCAAAACACTGACAGAAGTAACACTTCACATGCTTCCTAGCACAACGAAGGGACACAGATATCTGTTAAATCAGTAGAAAGCACAAAATAACTAAGTATTCTTTTTTACAATTCTGAAGGGAAATTATGTATTTATTATCCAACTGATATGTGTCTTGAAAGAACTAGAGCGTAATAACTGTTAAACTAACAGGAAAGTAGTATTTTGAGAGTGAGTACATGGATTAATATTTACATACCACAGGTACTTGAATGACAATTAAGTTAAATCTGTGTTTAAGGAGTTTGAGGGGATACATGCCTGGTTAGAGTTTCATGACCACCTGGTTGACTGACTGGGAAAAGCAGACAAACTGAATTACCTGTACTTTATAGCTATTCAAGGCAATCTTTACACAGCCTCAATAAGAAATTATTTTCCACTTTCCTGCTCCACCAAAAGACTTTCCAACTTCTAAGATTAGAAAGTGAACTTCTAAGATTAATAGCCTGGGATGAAAAGGTAGCTGTGTGGTCCAGCATGGTATTCAAGCCACAAGAGGACTGCCAGCTGGCCCTATTACCTTCAGGCCACATGCCAGAATGCTAGTCTACTATGGATATACTTGATCAGAGCTGGGCTTTATTATAGTAAAAGTCCACGCAGTGCTGAAAGTCCAGATTATGCTCGAATGAATGTAACTCACGTGACCTTGCTCCCAAATGCCCTGGGGGCTCAGAAGCGCTCCTAGGAGGAAAACATGAATTCAAAACAGAAGGCTTTATAAGGAGAGTTAAGAGGACAACAGACAGAGAAAGGAAGTCATGATTTAGAGATTTTGACCTTTACAACTCCACAAAGGCAAAGGAAATAGCAATTAAGCGGAGAACTGAGAAGTTTTAAAATGTGTTTTTCTAGAAAGCATTTCCCAAGTAAATAGCCTTCCAGAAAAAATCACTATTACTCTAAGGCTCCTAGTTAATAAGTACACAGCCTGGGCAAGATGAATACAGTTCCAAGAAAACCATCTGACTCAGGAAAGACTTCACATAGCAATGTAGGAAGTTATCGTAATGAATGGAACAGAACTGAGGGTCCAGAAATGAATCTTCAAATTTACAGTCAATTGATTCCAACAAGGACGCCAAGACAACTTAATGGGGGCAAAACCAGTCTTAAACAGATGGTGCTAGGACAACTGGGATAGCCACATGCAGAAGAAGGAAACCAAACCCCTATCTCAGACCATACACAGAAGTTAACTCAAGGTGGAGTCAAATTCAAGACTTCAAACTATAAAATACTTAGAAGGAGATATAGGTATAGATCTTGACTTTGCCTTAAGCAATGGATTCTTAAGACATGACACCAAAAGCATAAGCAAATAAACTGATTTCCTGATTTCACCAAAATCTGAAACTGTTACCCTTCAAAGAATGCTATCCTGAAAGAGAAAAATAAGTCAAAGAATAACACAAAATATTTGTAAATCATGTATCTGGTAAGAATCTAGTATTTAGAATACACAAGGAATTGTTACAACTAGACATTAAAAAGAAATCTCAATTTTAAAAGGATCAAAGGATCTGAATAGTCATTTTTCCAATGAAGATATACCAAAAGGCCAATAAGCACCTGAAAAGACATTCAACATGATTAGCTATCAGGGATATAAAAATAAAAATCACAGTAAGGTCTGATTCTGATAAATAGGTACATATATACTCAGAGAGGTGGTTGATGGATGTGAGGTTTGAGACAGAGTCAAAGATAACTTGAAGGCTTCTGATCTGTGCTAATTAAAAGTACGCATTCCAAGTACAGCATATGGGCGTGGGTGTTCCCGGTGGCAAAGTGGTAAAAGAATCCACCTGCCAGTGCCAGAGATACAAGAAGACGAGGGTTCCATCCCTGGGTTGGGAAGATCCCTGGAGGAGGAAATGACAACCCACTCCAGTATTCTTGCCTGGAGAATCCCACAAACAGAGGAGACTGGCAGGCTACACTCCATGGGGTCAAAAGAGACCGACATGACTGAGCACACATGCACAATTAGTCCCTCAGTATTATCCAACTCTTCGCGAGCCCA
>NW_011494740.1:560974-612558 GCF_000754665.1 Bison bison bison
CCTTCCAATGAATATTCAGAACCGATTTCCTTTAGGATTGACTGGTTTGATCCTTGCAGTCCAAGGGACTCGCAAGTCGTCTTCAACACCACAGTTCAAAAGCATCAATTAAAAAAAAAGTATCAATTCTTTGGTGCTCAGCTTTCTATATGGTCCAACTCTCACATCCATACATGACTACTGGAAAAACCATAGCTTTAACTAGATGGTCCTTTGTCAGCAAAGTAATGTCTCTTCTTTTTAATATGCTGTTTCAGTTGGTCATAGCTTTTCTTCCAAGGAGCAAGTGTCTTAATTTCATGGCTGCAGTCACCATCTGCAGTGATTTTGGAGCCCCAAAAATAAAATCTACCAGTTTCCACATCTATTTGCCATAAAGTGATGGGACTGGATGTCATGATCTTTGTTTTTTGAATGTTGAGTTTTAAGCCAGCTTTTTCACTCTCCTTTTTCACTTTCATCAAGAGGTGCTTTAGTGACTCTGCTTTCTGGCATAAGGGTGGTGTCATCTGCATTTCTGAGGTTATTGATATTTCTCCTGGCAATCTTGATTCCAAATTGTGCTTCATCCAGCCTGGCATTTTGCATGATGTACTCTGCATATGTTAAATAAGCAGGATGATAATATACAGCCTTGATGTACTCCTTTTTCAACTTGGAACCAGCCTATTGTTCCCTGTCTGGTTCTGACTGTTGCTTCTTGATCTGCATACAGATTTCTCAGGAGGCAGGTAAGGTGGTCTGGTATTCCCAACTCTTTAAGAATTTTCCACAGTTTGTTGTGGAAGTCAAAGGCTTTGGCATATCAAGCAGAAGCAGATATATTTCTGGAATTCTTTTGCTTTTTCTATAATCCAACGGATGTTGGCAATTTGATCTCTGGTTCCTCTGCCTTTTCTAAATCCAGCTTGAATATGTGGAAGTTCTCAGTTCATGTAGTGTTTTGATGTCTAGCTTGGAGAATTTTGAGTATTACTTTGCTAGCGTGTGAGATGAGTACAATTGTGCAGTAGTTTGAACATTCTTTGGCATTGTTTTTCTTTGGGAGTGGAATGAAAACTGACCTTTTCCAGTCCTGTGGCCACTGCTGAGTTTTGAGTGCAGCACTTTCACAGCATCATCTCTGAGAACTTGAAATAGCTCAGTTGGAATTCCATCACCTCCTCTAGCTTTGTTTGTAGTGATGCTTCCTAAGGCCTACTTGACTTCACATTGCAGCATGTCTGGCTCTGGGTGAGTGATCACACCATCATGGCTACCTGGGTCATGAAGATCTTTTTTGTATAGTTCCTCTGTGTATTCTTGAGACCTCTTCTTAATATTTTCTGCTTCTATTAAGTCCATACCATTTCTGTCCTTTATTGTGCCCATCTTTGCATGAAATGTTCCCTTGTTATCTCTGATTTTCTTGAAGAGATCTCTAGTCTTTCCCATTCTATTGTTTTCCTCTGTTTCTTTGCATTGTTCACTGAGGAAGGCTTTCTTATCTCTCCTTGCTATTCTTTGGAACTCTGCATTCAGATGGGTATATCTTTCCTTTTCCCTGCTGCCTTTCGCCTCTCTTCTTTTCTCAGCTATTTCTAAGGCCTCCTCAGACAACCATTTTGCCTTTTTGCATTTCTTCCTCTTGGGAATGGTCTTAATCACTGCCTCCTATACAATGTCACAAACCTCCGTCAATAGTTCTTCAGGCACTCTATCAGATCTAATCCCAATCTATTTGTCACTTTCACTGTATAGTCATAAGGGATTTGATTTAGGTCATACCTGAATGGTCTAGTGGTTTTCCCTACTTTCTTCAATTTAAGTCTGAATTTGGCAATAAGGAGTTCATGATCTGAGCCAGTCAGCTCCTGGTCTTGTTTTTGCTGACTGTATAGAGCTTCTCCATCTTTGGCTGCAAACAATATAATCAATCTGATTTTGGTATTGACCTTCTGGTGATGTCCATGTGTAGAGTCGTCTCTGGTATTGTTGGACGAGCATGTTGGACATGACCAATACGTTCTGGCAAAACTCTGTTAGCCTCTGCCTGCTTCATTTTGTACTCCAAGGCCAAACATGACTGTTACTCCAGCTATCTCTTGTGTCCATGGGGTCACAGAGAGTCAGACACGACTGAGTACACACACATAACAGTTAGGCAATGATAACTGCAAGAAGAAGCACCAATAAAGCACTCATTGTCAGCTCAGTTATGCTGGGTCCACTTTAACACGTCTGGTAACACCAGAAAATCAGTAGTTTGTTCACAGTGAACAGCAGTATATAATTCACTCTGTTCACTAAGAGCTTCTGCATGGGAAATTTTTTTGGTAATTTTAATCCTTAATAAATACAAAAGAATATTTATAACATACACATTACTACACAAAACACCAAATATATGGCATACTTCATCTTGGTGCTCTGGACAACAGAGTAGCAGCAGTAGCAAGGAGCATGCCACAGGGGTTCTTCCAAAGCCCATAGCACCCAATCCCTCTTTTCTTGCACAGCCCAAAGGACAGGTGGTATCCACAGGGCAGAGTCTACACTGGTCTTAGCAGCAGTGTCTACCCCGAAGTGAGTGTGATCATAATGTCTACACGAAGAGCTGCTGTAACATCTGCCTTCCTTAACCTCAGAAGGCTTCACAGAGGAGGAAAGGGTCAGTGGGGTTTTGCAGGGAGGATAATGTGATTGCGAGGAAGAGCATGAGAAAATTAAAAAAAAATTAAAAGGTGAGCCAATATTCAATAACAGGATGACAGATTCAGGGTTTTCGTAACGAAAACATCAACATCAGATTTTCTAAGACAGCTCTGACTTAGTTAGCAATATCACTATGAGCCATAATTGATATCTTATACACAGGCCTTTCTTTAAACTACAATTAAAAATTTTTCCAATACATAATAACTGAATAGGCTTGGGAGCTTCATAATTATTTCATGAAATAATTTTTAAAAATGACATCTAATGCTAATCCACATAAAATACTATGAAAATACGATAAATATTTTATAAGTTCACATACAATAAAAAGTATCAGCATATTGGTTACTAACTTAGAAATATTTTTGATTGACAGCACTGGTTATTCCTGAGACTACAGACTGTGAAAGAGATTTAGATTTTCCTCCAATTAATACTGTTATGATCTTGAATATATTGAAAATGACTTGCAGCAGTGTTAGTATCTATCACAAGAGTATAACACAAACTATATTAGCTGCAGGGTGTAAGTTTTGTTCACTTGATGCCATTTACTCCTGAGGGAAGTGATGCTTGAGTGCCTGTATTTATTCTAACTCAAGAAAGCATGGAGTAGGAAATGGCAACTCACTCCAGTATTCTTGCCTGGGAAATCCCAGGGACAGAGGAGCCTGGCGGGCTGTAGTCCATGGGGTAACAAAGAGTCGGACATGACTGACTAACACTTCCACTTTTCTTTCAACAAAGCATAAAGCACTATAACTAATTATATTTATTTACCAGAAGTAAGAAAATACATGAAGCAAGACAATGTAGACCTACAGATTCTCCTCCTTTATTTGCTTGAAATTCTTTTAACTAACAAACTCCCCAGAGCCTGAAGGGACATGACACCATGCTTTCCTAATTCTCTCTGTCAGCAACCTTGCACTGTAAGTGTACAGATAGTCCATTCAAGAGCTAGCGGACTAGGGACAGGTTCATCTTTCTACTTGATTCTCATGTCGGTATTATTGCATGACCCTGGGCATAATTCCTTGTTTCCACAATAGGAACCTGGCACTGATTTGTACCATCTGCAATGTAGTGTCAGGGAAATTTACATATATAATAAAATGTAATTTATCGTGATTGAGAGTTTAACATTAGCAAACCAACATTTACTAAGTGGGAGATAACTTCTGTAGTATTTTACATCGAATCTCCTTTTACATACTGAGAGTAGAGTAAGTCTTATGTTTCTCCTAGAAAGATTATTAATACATCACCATCTATGGAAGCTGAGTCCACAACAGGAGCTCAGGGGAAATTTTCTCAGATGGAAATATTAAAAAAAAATTTTTTTTTAAACAGACAATGTAGGCATGGCTCAGTTGCCTAAGCAGTAAGTGATACAGTTGAATAGACCACAGACTACTTATGGATAAATCAAATCCTCTTCACACCTAAATGCCTATATACTAAAAAATGAATTATAAGACATGTTAAAATAACATAAGACATTGTATATTAAATATAAAAGACATTTAAAAATATTAAAAATTATAAGACATCTTTTGTAATCTAGTATCGAGGACACGCATAGTATCTAGTGAGAGTTGCAGTGAATGAATTTGTCCCCTGGATGGCACAAGTCAGCACAAATACATATGCAGCCCCTTCAAAGCACTTCTAACTTACTAAAAAGAAAAAAAACAAAAACAAAACCCAAACCACATAGAAAACACTTAAAATCATTAAGGTGCTCTTCAGGTTATCTGTCAGCTTGAAATAAACTTTATCTCACAAAGATAAACTGCCTCTTTGGGTTATATCATCTTAACAAACTAATTGTGTTTATAAATGCTCTTTCTCTGCAAAACTGGTAAAACTATTCATCAGCACCTTAGTTCTACAAATTGACAACAAAATACAGATATTTTTCTGCATGTATACAAACACCATACATACTGATTTGTGTACAAGGACAAATTTTAAAATATGCATGTCAACTGAGACTTCATTAATAAAATCTTACTGAATAGCTTAAAAGTTTTAAACTGCTTGCCAGATACAACAGAAACTAGGTACACAACAGAAAAACTAAAAACAGAAACGTAGCTAACATAGTACTCAAAACAGAAAGGATCCTATAAAATTACTGTACAATTAAGGTAGCAAACAAGGAATTCATGCTCTATTTTCAAAACCAAAAACATCCCAAGCAGGAAAAAAAACAACCAGTTACAGAAATCTGGACTCTATTAGAAAGGAGCTCTCTATTCTGCCCCTATGTTTCATTTATAAGTTAATATAATCTGATGGAAGATGGAAGAAATGGAAAATATCTGCCAAAAAAATGTGGTTAAAGAATGTAGCAATTAAAACTTTTTATACTATTGTTGTTAATTCTAAAAATAATCTAACATATAGCAACAATAACCCTGTCAAGTGGGAATATTTGCCAGGCTCAGCTGTTCCCAAGTCTTATGCACACTGTCATCAGATTCGAAGGTGTTGGCAGACAATGAATAAACAAGTGTTTATGAATTCCACTTAGGGAATAGGTTAATATATCTTCATTGGATTACTTTATTTCACATGAAATTTTAAACTAGTTCCTGTTTCTTTCTAAAAAAAAGAAAAAGGCAAACTTTGACCACTATAAAACTCTGGATTGATGAAATCTGAAGTAATAAGCTTTAAAATTACTTTTCAAGTGATAATTCACATTTTAAAAAAGGAATATCAGACTATCACTTTTCAGCTGGCCATGTACCTAGATATGTGTACACACAGAGAGTCACACACACAGACAACTAATTGATGGCACATGACAAACAGAGGCTGCCTTAAAAGACCTGAAGCTACTGATGCAAATGTAGATATGTCTTCTGAGCTCATTATTCAGTAACTAAAATTACCTAAAAAATTATTGCCCAGAGTCATCCTAGAAATGTTGAGCTTTACTTAGAAACTGGCTAATGTTGAACAGATTCAAAACCAGGAATTGAGAGCACTCATCTATAAAATTTATTTTATTTTCAAGTCCCATGGTAAATGTTGTTTTTTACATTTACATTTTAGGATAAAAATGTCAGCATCATTTATCATTCTGAATTAAAAGACCTAAGTGCATCTGGACCTGTGCAAGGCTGGCTGTGCCTCTCTCGGTAAGACCAGCAGTAACAAGTTTCGCTCTACAGAACTTCTAACCCCAGGATACCTCAGAATCCATGAATATCTTCAACTGTCAGAAAAGGAAAAAGTGTTAGTTGCTCAGTCGTGTCCGACTCTGTGCAACCCCATGGACTGTAGCCTGCCAGGCTCCTCTGTCCATGGAATTCTCCAGGCCAGAATACTGGAGTGAGTTGCCATTTCCTTCTCCAGGGGATTTTATAGACTCAGGGATTGAACCTGGGTCTCCTGCATTGCAGGCAGATTCTTTACTGCCTGAGAGACCAGGGAGTCCCTTCAATTGTCAGATAAAAATTTCAGAAAGTCTAGTTCCATCACTGGGTTGGGAATATCCCCTGGAGGAGGAAATGGCAACCCACTCCAGTATTCTTGCTTGGAGAATCCCATGGACAAAGGAGCCTGGCGGACTACAGTTCATAGGGTCGCAAAGAGTTGGACACTACTGAAGTGACTTAACACACACACCAAGTCAGAGTAGAACTACCAATCTTCTAATTATCACTGAAGTGCTGATTCATATATTTTTCTGTCTTTCTATGTTACCCAGTGGAAACAGGGAAACTTCCTTTCATTGGTAGATAAAATCATTTACAGGTGAAAATTAAAAGTGGTAACTGGTAATGGGAAAGATTGGAAACTTCTGCTCAAAGATCTTAAAAATAACAAAGAGGAATAAGACCATAAATTACAAAAATTAGACTCTGAAGGGAAGAGGACACCAGGTACAGAGCCCAAGACACCACAGCAACTCAGTGCCTCACCCGAGAGGCTTCTTTGTGTCCAAAGCCTCTTACTTCAACATGAATTTGTGCAGACCGAATACTAACTCTTTGAAATGTTTCCCTGGAAAAGACACGCCTGTTCAAGTCTTTAAGAAGAATTAAATTGGAATCTGGCCTAATTCTGGAGCTACTTTTATAACATGCATTGTATACACGCACGCTAAGTCACTTCCTTCTTGTCTGACTCTTTGTGATCCCATGGACCATAGCCTGCCAGGCTCCTCTGTCCATGGGATTCTCCAGGCAAGAATACTGGAGTGGGTTGCCATGCCCTCCTCCAGGAGATCTTCCCAAACAAGATCTTAATTTGATCATCTCTGATCCAGGTTCCTCTGAATAGCCTTTTAACTGGCCTCCTTACAATTATTTCCCCCTCTCTTTGGCCCATTCTTTACAGATCAAGGAATTGCAAAAACATAAATCCAGTTACATCACTCCTCTGCTCTAATAGCTTCCATGCAATTTTTTTTTTTTTTTTTGATAAAACTCTAACCCTTACATCTTCCACAAGGTCCTGAATAATGTGACTGACTTTCTACTCATTCACTTCACCTCAGCTGTGCTGGCTGTTTCTCCAGTTCCCTCAAAGTTCCTGGCCTGTGCATCTGCTATTCTCTTCCTTGTAGTGTTCTTCCTTGTTTGTCTGGAACCTCCAATTAATCCTTTGATTCTGGGCTCAGGAGTGGTTTCTTGAAGAGAGCTTTAATCTTCATCTATCTCCTACTACCCGTACCCCTCTGGCCTCTTATTGTTTGAATGTTTCCTTCATCACGCTTATTTTAACTGCAATTCAGCAACCACGTGTTTAATGCCTTTTTCCAACCCTTTACTGCAAGTCCTATGAAGGTGTGATTGCCTCTGTCTCATTTACTGCTGTCTTCCCAGTGCCAGGAATATGGCAGGAAATAAGGTACTAAAGGGAATATAATTTTGCAATGGGCTCCTGTAAGAAGTAACAAAAACTAGTCTATCTCACACAAAATCATGCTATCAACAACACATCACACTATAACATCAACAAGTCTTTGTGACACTTTAACACATGAGGAAGCCAGTGAAGCAAGGTTTTCACCACTTTTGCATTCCCAAATACTCTCAACCTTCACCTAGGTTATGAAGCTGGGCACATGTGATGTTCCTTGAAAATATTCATGGAATTCAGTGTGGCAGCTAGGTTTCCTGGATGGTAACAAACTGAGACTCTAAACCAAAGCCAACCAGCCTTCAAATGAACAAGTCATTACAAGAAATTATGCCTGAAAGGCCACTCAAGAAGAAGTAATATGAGATTCAACCAGTGCCCTCTTGAATCTAGCCAATTCACTTCGAATAAAACAAATGCTTGATGGATGGGCAAGAGCACACAAAAAACATTAAGAAAAAGTCCAAGAGCGAGCTGTGAAATAAGGAATTCCCAAGATGATTATGACTTTGGACAGTGTTACTATAAAGAAGTTCCAGATTATGGTGGATATTTCAAAAAATCTTTGGAGCCTAAGATTCATCTAAAATAGTGACACAGCTATTTGAAGCTTAGCACAGACAGTGCTTCTGGTATCTGAGATGACTATTAAGTTCTTAAGAAACTCTAGTATAGGACATTCAGGTCCCTGTGGATCAAAATCTCTGCAATTTAAATATCCAATGTAAGAAACTTTTTTTTTTTTTTAAAGAGGAGATACTTATTTTCCAGAAACTTTTAACTCAATGAATGACAAAGAGAGAAAGGGGCAAATGGGAAAATGTAGAATAAATAATTTAAACTGACACGGCGACAAGAAACTTAAGGAGAATAAGAAACTAATTATCTTCTATCCTTTCACCCAATAACCCAAGACTTTCACAAAGTAAAACTGAAAAGGACAGGAAGCTTATCATTTTACTGTGTTTTCTGCCTTATTCTCTTGATAGTGGGAGGGTGGGCAGTGGGAAAAATGAGATACATGTTTGTACAGTAGTGAAGGGGTGAAACTAACATTTTTTTCTGCCTACTGTGATATGTGCCTAAGACACTAAACATGTATTATTAGATTTAGTCCTCATAACTAACCCACTTGCAGATGAAGCTCACCGCGGTGACGTGACCGGTCAGAGGTCCCCTGGCTGGTGGCAGAGGCAAGCTCTTACTCCAGAGCTACCCAGTGTCCCTTCTACAACACCCCGCTGCCTTAGTCTCCTTGTTCTGTCAAATACATTAACTATTTATTTAGCAGAACATTTCCAGTTCATTTCTTTCCATTATTCCATTCAAATGAGCTTTCTTTTTCACTCTGAGGGATTCTATTGGCCTTCACACCTTTTCCCATAGCTTAGAGATTAAGGGAAAGCAGATCTTCCTTTACATACAGCAGCTCCCCTCTCTTATACTCTTAACGCAACTTTTTTTTTTTTTTAAACTTTACAATATTGTATTAGTTTTGCCAAATATCGAAATGAATCCGCCACAGGTATACCTGTGTTCCCCATCCTGAACCCTCCTCCCTCCTCCCTCCCCATGGGTGTGGAAAAAAGGGAACTCTCTTACACTGTTGGTGGGAATGCAAACTAGTACAGCCATTATGGAGAACAGTGTGGAGATTCCTTAAAAAACTGGAAATAGAACTGCCTTATGATCCAGCAATCCCACTGCTGGGCATACACACTGAGGAAACCAGAAGGGAAAGAGACACGTGTGCCCCAATGTTCATCGCAGCACTGTTTATAATAGCCAGGACATGGAAGCAACCTAGATGCCCATCAGCAGATGAATGGATAAGAAAGCTGTGGTACATATACACAATGGAGTATTACTCAGCCATTAAAAAGAATACATTTGAATCAGTTCTAATGAGGTGGATGAAACTGGAACCTATTATACAGAGTGAAGTAAGCCAGAAAGAAAAACACCAATACAGTATATTAACGCAACTTTTAATGAGGCACAGAGCGTGTATCTCAAACCCAGCATAGCCGGGAAGGAACAGCTGGCACCACCCCGAATCCTTCCCAGGCTCATTCATTCCCAGACATTCTCATGCCGAGGAGGTTCTTAACGATTTTCTCATTTACACAACATAAAGTAGAGGCTAATTTTTAATTTTAAATGGTCAGCCTAGATAAAATCATTGTTGAATATCAAAATAATTATCAATTTTCTACTTTAAATGATTTCTTTGTATTAGTAAAATTAAAAAAATTTTTCTCGCCACAAGAACCCAATGGCAGAGGGGAATGAACGAATGCTACAGTGACCAAAACTTGAGAGAGATTTCATTCAAGTCCTGCATTTTAGCTTACAGAGATTTGAGGTAATTTTCCATTCTATTCCACTAAATAGCCTTGTTTTTAACTCCCCCTTCATATTGTAAATGTTAACAATTTAGAAAATATCTCATACTTATTTTGCAGTGTCTCAGAGAGCACTTTCCCCATTACTCCTGCTGGTATGCAACACACTTTTTTAGGAAAGAATGGTAATACGGTTTTTAACACAGTAAGATGAAGCGGTAACCTGTGGATAATAAAGCTTTAAATTGATTATTTCAGTAACTGACAGATTTTTTAAAAGTTATTGCTTGTGTTCCAGTCTTATAAAAGTGGAAAAATCAGTATTTCTTCTGCCAAGGAAAGGTAAGTATATAAAAGGACTTTATAAAAAGTTAGTATACTTAATTTTTAAAATTCTGAAACTGATTTAATTTTATTTGTCAGATTTATGTATGTGTTATAAACTGTTCGATCTTCCTACTCTATTCCAATCTCAGATAACAGGTACTCAAAGAAAATACCGCATTTCTGTTTTCAGAAATTGTAAAACGTGGGAATCATCATATAAAGTGAAAATTACCTTGCTTTTCTATAACTGAGTATGAAGCCAAAAATCCTCGTCCAGAAACGTGAATTCCACTCATGAACAGCACTGTGACTTCATTGCTTTTTGATTCAATTGAATGGTTCATTTGCAAGCCCAGACCGCAGTATTTGCCTAGGATGAAAGAAAAGCAGATATTTGGTATGATTCATAAAGTCAACATTATGTACGATGTAGGTAACAGAATCATAATAATACACCAAGCTGACCAAACTAGGTATTACATTAATCTAAAATGATGACTAGAATATTACTCTGGAGAGAGAATAAAAAAAAACCGGAAGTAATAAACTGTTAAAATGACTCAAAGGCAGAAACAGTGTATTCAGACATCACTGACCTTATAATGACTCAATTTCCTGTGAAACACGAGTATTCCCTTTTAAACAGTGACAAGGAATTAAAAAACAAAATTAAAGTATTTCAGGTAGGCAAGTGGCTCATAAATGAACCAACAGTTAATTGGTGGTATTCTTAACATGTTTCCCATAGGGTTACCCCAGATTTCTGAGCACAGGGACCCCTCCAAACTTTTACAGATCTTCTCAAGTTTTCTTCCAAGAACTGTTGGACTTCTGTCAACCCCTTTAGGTGGTCATGTTCAGTCCTACAGTTTTAACTATGATAACGACAATTTACATTCATGTCTCTATAAAGCCTTTTCCTTGAACTTCAGAAGCATATATCTAACTGCCTACCAACTTTTACTCTTTAAGGTTTCACAGACATGTAAAAAATAACAGATCTTCTGTCAGAACAGATCTAAGTTTATTAATATAAAAGAGAAGAAAATAAAAGAATTAAAAGAAAAGATAATGAACCAATAACTAATAAAAATGAGTTTTTCTTATGTGCATGGTAACTTTAACAAATTCTGAATAAAAAGTTCTAAAAATATTTTAAGTTGAGCAATATCACTTTATGTGCTTCCCTTATAGCTCAGTCAGGAAAGAATCTGCCTGCAATGCAGGAGACCCGGGTTTAGTTCCCTGGAAAAAAAAAAAAGATCCCCTGGAAAAGGAAATGACAACCCACTTCGGACACGACTTAGTGACTAAGCCACCACCAAATCACTTTAATAAGAGTAATCTGTACTTCCATAGACATCATTTTCAAGGACTATATATTATCATATGAGTAGAATATGCTAAATAATTCACCTCTATCACCACGACCACCACTCCAACCAGAATTGGTAAGGGAAGTAAGGTCCCTTATATATACAGAAAGTGAAGTCCACTCAGTCGTGTCCGACTCTTTGCAACCCCATGGCCTGTAGCCTACCAGGCTCCTCTGTCCATGGGATTTTCCAGGCAATAGTCCTAGAGTGAATTGCCATTTCCTTCTCCAGGGGATCTTCCCAATTCAGGGATCGAACCCAGGTCTCCTGCATTGTAGACAGACACTTTCCTGTCTGAACCACCAGGGAAGTCTATATATACAGAAGTCAATTGTAAAAAATAACCTAATCAAAATGGACAGAAGACCTAAATAGGCATTTCTTTAAAGAAGACATTCCAATGGCCAAGAGGCACATGAAAAGATGCTCAACACTGCTAATTACTAGAGAAATGAGGTATCACCTCAAACCTGTCAGAATGCTATCATCAAAATTTTACAAATAATAAATGCTGGAGAGGGCGTGAAGAAAAGGGAACTCTTCTATATTGCTGATGGGAATGTAAACTGGTGTAGCCACTATGGAAAACCGTAAAATAAAGCGACCATATGATCCAGCAATCCCACTCCTGGTAATATATTCATAAAAGACAAAAACTCTAACTTGAAAAGACACGTGTACCCACCCTGCCCTGTGTTCACAAAGACACGTGTACCCACCCTGCCCTGTGTTCACAAAGACACGTGTACCCATCCCGCCCTGTGTTCACAAAGCACTATTTACAACAGTCAAGATACAGAAGCAATCTAACTGTCTATCAACATATGAAAGGATAAAATAAACATGTGATATATATATACAGACATATATATGTGTATGTATGTATATACACATATATACACGCACAGCCATAAAAAGCAAAATATTGCCATTTGCAGCAACATCAATGGACCTAGAGAAGTAAGTCAGACAAAGACGATATATGATATCATTTATACAGGGAATCTAAAAAATAATACAAATGAATTCATTACAAGATAGACTCACAGACACAGTAAACAAACTTATGGTTACCAAAAGGGAGAGAGAGAGGTGGGGACGGACAAATTAATATGTTTAAAAGGGACTCAGTAATATCACTAAGAATGGATTTGCCTTTCCTTCTAAAGAAGGAAAGATTAGGACTACTTAGTCATTGTTCACTTTGATTTCAGGGAAAGTGGCTATTTCAACATTATTTTGTTCATGAATAAATGACAGATCCAGTATTTGCACATTTTAAGATGAATAAGGTTCATGAGAACCCCATGCTGCTAAGTCACTTCAGTTGTGTCCGACTCTGTGCGACCCCACAGAGGCAGCCCACCAGGCTGCCCTGTCCCTGGGATTCTCCAGGCAAGAACACTGGAGTGGGTTGCCATTTCCTTCTCCAATGCATGAAAGTGAAAAGTGAAAGTGAAGTCGCTCAGTCGTGTCCGACTCTTAGTGACCCCATGGACTGCAGCCCACCAGGCTCCTCTGTCCCTGGGATTTTCCAGGCAAGAGTATTGGAGTGGGGTGCCATTGCCTTCTCCGGAGAACCCTATGAACAGTATGAAAAGGCAAAATGATAGGACACTGAAAGAGGAACTCCCCAGGTCAGTAGGTGCCCAACATATTACAGGAGATCAGTGGAGAAATAATTCCAGAAAGAATGAAGGGAAGGAGCCAAAGCAAAAACAATACCCAGTTGTGGGTATGACTGGTGATAGAAGCAAGGTCCAATGCTGCAATATTGCATAGGAACCTGGAATGTCAGGTCCATGAATCAAGTCAAATTGGAAGTGGTCAAACAGGAGATGGCAAGAGTGAACATCGACATTCTAGGAATCAGTGAACTAAAATGGACTGGAATGGGTGAATTTAACTCAGATGACCATTATATCTACTACTGTGGGCAGGATCCCTAAGAAGAAATGGAGTAGCCATCAAGGTCAACAAAAGAGTCCGAAATGCAGTACTTGCATGCAATCTCAAAAACGACAGAATGATCTCTGTTCATTTCCAAGGCAAACCATTCAATATCATGGTGATCCAAGCCTAGCCCCAACCAGTAACACTGAAGAGGTGAAGTTGAATGGTTCTATGAAGACCTACAAGACCTTTTAGAACTAACACCTAAAAAAGATGTCCTTTTCATTATAGGGGACTGGAATGTAAAAGTAGGGAGTCAAGAAACACTTGGAGTAACAGGCAAATTTGGCCTTGGAATACGGAATGAAGCAGGGCAAAAGCTAATAAAGTTTTGCCAAGAGAACACACTGTTCATAGCAAACACCCTCTTCCAACAACACAAGAGAAGACTCTACACATGGACATCACCAGATGGTCAATACCGAAATCAGATTGATTATATTCTTTGCAGCCAAAGATGGAGAAGCTCTATACAGTCAGCAAAAACAAGACCAGGAGCTGACTGTGGCTCAGATCATGAACTCTTTATTGCCAAATTCAGACTTAAATTAAAGAAAGTAGGGAAACCATTAGATCATTCAGGTATGACCTAAATCAAATCCCTTATGATTATACAGTGGAAGTGAGAAATAGATTTAAGGGACTAGATCTGATAGACAGACTACCTGATGAACTACGGACGGAGGTTCATGACATTGTACAGGAGACAGGGATCAAGACCATCCCCATGGAAAAGAAATGCAAAAAAGCAAAATGGCTGTCTGAGGAGGACTTACAAATAGCTGTGAAAAGAAGAGAAGCGAAAAGCTAAGGAGACAAGGAAAGATATACTCATTTGAATGCAGAGTTCCAAAGAAAAGCAAGGAGAGATAAGAAAGCCTTCCTCAGCAATCAATGCAAAGAAATAGAGGAAAACAACAGAATGGGAAAGACTAGAGATCTCTTCAAGAAAATTAGATATACCAAGGGGACATTTCATGCAAAGATGAGCTCGATAAAGGACAGAAATGGTATGGACCTAACAGAAGCAGAAGATATTAAGAGGTGGCAAGAATACACAGAAGAACTGTACAAAAAAGATCTTCACAACCAAGATAATCACGATGGTGTGATCACTGACCTAGAGCCAGACATCCTGGAATGTGAAGTCAAGTGGGCCTTAGAAAGCATCACTATGAACAAAGCTAGTGGAGGTGATGGAATTCCAGTTGAGCTATTTCAAATCCTGGAAGATGATACTGTGAAAGTGCTGCACTCAATATGCCAGCAAATTTGGAAAACTCAGCAGTGGCCACAGGGCTGGAAAAGGTCAGTTTTCATTCCAATTGCAAAGAAAGGC
Organism: Bison bison bison; assembly: GCF_000754665.1. Taxonomy (NCBI): domain Eukaryota; kingdom Metazoa; phylum Chordata; class Mammalia; order Artiodactyla; family Bovidae; genus Bison; species Bison bison. The sequence continues at coordinate 575,893 of NW_011494740.1, forward strand.
AATGCCAAAGAATGCTCAAACTACCGCACAATTGCACTCATCTCACACACTAGTAAAATAATGCTCAAAATTCTCCAAGCCAGGCTTTAGCAATACGTGAACCATGAACTTCCGGATATTCAAGCTGGTTTTAAAAAAGGCAGAGGAACCAGAGATCAAATTGCCAACATCCACTGGATCATTGAAAAAGCAAGAGAGTTTCAGAAAAGCATCTATTTCTGCTTTATTGACTATGCCAAAACCTTTGACTGTGTGGATCACAATAAACTAGAAAATTCTGAAAGAGATGGGAATACCAGACTACCTGACCTGCCTCTTGAGAAACCTACATGCAGGTCAGGAAGCAAAAGTTGGAACTGGACATGGAACAACAGACTGGTTCCAAATAGGAAAAGGAGTACGTCAAGGCTGTATATTGTCACCCTGCTTATTTAACTTCTATGCAGAGTACATCATGAGAAACGCTGGGCTGGAAGAAGCACAAGCTGGAATCAAGATTGTTGGGAGAAATATCAATAACCTCAGCTATGCAGATGATACCACCTCTATGGCAGAAAGTGAAGAGGAACTAAAAAGCCTCGTGATGAAGATGAAAGAGGAGAGTGAAAAAGTTGGCTTAAAGCTCAACATTCAGAAAACGAAGATCATGGCATCTGGTTCTGCATCTGGTTCCATCATTTCATGGCAAATAGATGGGGAAACAGTGGAAACAGTATCAGACTTTATTTTGGAGGGCTCCAAAATCACTGCAGATGGTGACTGCAGCCATGAAATTAAAAGATGCTTACTCCTTGGAAGGAAAGTTATGACCAACCCAGATAGCATATTCAAAAGCAGAGACATTACTTTGCCAACACAGGTCTGTCTAGTCAAGGCTATGGTTTTTCCAGTGGTCATGTATGGATGTGACAGTTCAACTGTTAAGAAAGCTGAGTGCCGAAGAATTGATGCTTTTGAACTGTGGTGTTGGAGAAGACTCTTGCAAGTCCCTTGGACTGCCAGGAGATCCAACCAGTCCATCCTAAAGGAGACCCATCCTGGGTGTTCATTGGAAGGACTGATGCTGAGGCTGAAACCCCAATTGTTTGGCCACCTCATGCGAAGAGTTGACTCATTGGAAAAGACCCTGATGCTGGGAGGGATTGGGAGCAAGAGGAGAAGGGGACGACAGAGGATGAGATGGCTGGATGGCATCACTGACTCGATGCACATGAGTTTGGGTGAAATCCGGGTGTTGGTGATGGACAGGGAGGCCTGGCATGCTGCGATTCATGGGGTCACAAAGAATCGGACACGATTGAGTGACTGAACTGAAGTTTCATGTGAGAAAATGTACCTTGAGACCTTTACTCTTACTTCACACATTCACAAAGAACAATCTGGATGGACTGAGGATTTAAATGTGGAGAAGGGGAAAATTAAAGCATTTAGAGGAAAACCCTGAGAACATCTTCATAACCTGTAAGGGGGCAAACATTTTAAAACAGAATGTGAAAAGTATTAATACTAATCATGAAAAAAAAATTGTAAACATTAAAATTAAGTTAAAATTAATGTTTGCTTATCAAAAGATACCAATATAAAGGAATAAAAAGGAAAGGTGTATTAAGGGAGAATATTTGTAACATTTATATCTAAAAAGAACCCATATATTTAGAATATATAAAAGAACCCCTACAAATGAGAAAATAATTATCCAATAGAAAAAAATGCATTAAAAACTTCAAGATTCTTCACAGAAGACATTCAGTGGCTAATAAATACATGAAGAGAGAACAATATCATTAGCCATTAAATAAGGCAAAGCTACAATGTGATATCTGTTCATACAAACTAGAAGTGTGATAAAAGAAAAAAATAGAGAACAATAACTAGAACTCTCCTACATTGGTGGTGGATGTGGAATGGCACAACCACAGAGGTTCTTGGCAATATCTACCAAAGCTGACCATATGGACACTCAGTTTAGTTCAGTTCAGTTGCTCAGTTGTGTCCGACTCTTTGCGACCCCATGAATTGCAGCACACCAGGCCTCCCTGTCCATCACCAATTACCAGAGTGCACTCAGACTCACGTCCATTGAGTCAGTGATGCCATCCAGCCATCTCATCCTCTGTCGTCCCCTTCTCCTCCTGCCCCCAATCCCTCCCAGCATCAGAGTCTTTTCCAATGAGTCAACTCTTTGCATGAGGTGGCCAAAGTACTGGAGTTTCACCTTTAGAATCATTCCTTCCAAAGACATCCCAGGGCTGATCTCCTTCAGAATGGACTGGTTGGATCTCCTTGCAGTCCAAGGGACTCTCAAGAGTCTTCTCCAACACCACAGTTCAAAAGCATCAATTCTTTGGTGCTCAGCTTTCTTCACAGTCCAACTCTCACATCTATACATGACCACAGGAAAACCCATAGCCTTGACTAGATGGACCTTTGCTGGCAAAGTAATGTCTCTGCTTTTCAATATGCTATCTAGGTTGGTCAGGGAACCAACAATTCCTCTTCTAGATACAGAAATATGCATTAATGTTCACCAAAAGATAGGTGATAGAACATTCACAGCAAACAATTAATAACAGCCAAAAAGGGTTATTCATATAGTGGATATATCTTAGTTTCCTTATTGTCAGAAGTTTAGCTTGCTTCTGATTTTTCTACACAGTGAATAACATTGCAATAAACATTTTCCTAACATAGCTTCTATCTTTTAAAATATTTAAGAGTGATTTTTAGAGTGATTTTTAATATTTGCTTCTACACTGCTACTTAAGTGAGCTATACCAGTTAATATAGCCTCAATATTAAAAAAAGACAAATTTCATCACACCACTATATTAAAAGCTATGTTTTTAACCAATCCAAGAGTAAGGGAGGTCATATACTTAGCTCTAAAACTTTTACATTTCTCTGATTATAAGAAAAGTTGCCTCCTCCAATATCCTCCTTCATAATGGCAGCATGGACAAAAGAGCACCCAAATTTTTATCAGTACCCATGATGGTGACCAAAGGGTCCTGACTGAAAATGTTTTTGCAATCATTCGGATCAAAATATCTGCAAAGCAATACCAATCTTCCTCATCAAATTTTTCTAAGTAGGCTTTTCTTCTCTCTTGTGAAACTTTCTACCTGAACTGAGAACTATGAGACTTTTTCTCTGGAAAATCAGCACATTTCTGGATAGAGGAAAGCTCCATACTCAGAAAAGGTAAATGACTCAAGGCACTGGCTCTTATTAAGTTGACAGCTTCTTTTAGGACAGCTGGCAGAGTTTTCTTATACTAAGTACACTAATGTGAAAAGCAATGAGTTATAACTGTGTGGACTTCAGCAAAACCAAATGTGCTGCCAAGCATCACAGGTGAGACATACACAGAATACCAAGAAATTTCTTTCAAAGATTTTCTGGAAAAGTAAACTTTTTACCACTAATAAGATGTCAAAGACTTTTTAACATTTCCTGTAAGGGTTCACAAATAGGAGTTCTTGGGCACGGTCAGCATCACATGGCCTAGTTTTATCCAGTTGAATGACAATGAGAAATGGGACAGGTGTCAATTCCTCACTAACCTGTCTCAAAACATTAGAAAAAACATTCCGAAGGACACCATTTACAGAGACAAAGCTTTAGCATTTCTCTATTCTTGTCCACAAACCAGCTTGACCATTCTAGAGTACACAGATTCACTAAGGCCTTTTGAAATGCATGTAGCTTCTGTACTTTCCAATGCAACAAACAACCTCATACAACGCTTCTGCATTAGGAACAAATCCAAGTTAAATGTGGGTACCCATCCAGCTTCTAATTAAAAAAAATTCACAGTAATCAATGTATTTTTGTGGTAAACACATATGAGATGACTTTAGCCTTCTTGAGATCATGTTTTCACAGACCAGGACTTTATCTCACATGAAATTCTTACATGGCTCTTATGTCTACTACATAAGACACCCATAATCATTAAGATTAGAGATCACTTCTTTAACTCCTGCCCATAAATAAAATGTTAATGATGATTTTACTGTAATAACACTTCTTTCAAATCAAATAATTTATACTTTAACTTGATGTAAAATAATACTTTTTTTTTTTTGACAAAGAAAACTTTAAAAGAAACTCCAAGAATGAAATTTATTTTATTTTTGTTAGGGTCACAAATCCCTAAAACATATCAAGAGATTTCATGGAGTCTAAAAGTAATTTAACTGGCAAAGGTTAATGAAAGACCCATCAGGGGAGACAAAGACACTTAAAGATATCCCATGCATAGCTAGAAAATACTGAAAACTAAATCCACTGGTAGATAAGATGACTGACCTCAGAGAAGGAACTTAAAAGCAAAGAAATCCTGAATAGGGGAATTTTGGATAGGAAACACTTCGGTGGGAGAAGTAGGTTAAAAGTAGCAGAGAGATATGGAAACTGTATGGCAAAGATGGGGACGTGATCAAATAAGAGCAGAAAATTTAGGATCTTGCAAGATTATATATATATATATATATATATATATATGGATATACAATCCCTTCCCTTCTATAGCCTCTTCTCTTGAGGGGAAAAAAAAAGTAGGAAAGAAAAATTTACTACACTAATAGAAGAGGGCTATCATGAACTTATGATAAACTACAAAACTTGTAAACCATATAAACCACTGCAAACTGCCAGTATTGTCCACAGAAATACTTAGGCACTGTCTTTATCTATTTAAACAAAAAAGGTAGGAAAAAAAATGAGAATCTCAGCAATTCAATTTATGGAAACCCCCTCATCCCCCAAAATGATGGTAAAACAGAAAGAAACTGGAACACAGCACTAAACTTAATTAAATGTCCTCAAACAAGCAACTGGGGATATGGCAAAACACCTCGAAACAGAAACTCAAAAACTAAGAACAGAAATGGACCAAAAGTAGGGGAAAAAAAAGAGTTGGCTGATCTCAGAAAAGAAATGCTTTAAAAAAGTGACAAAATTATGTCAGAAATATTACAAGGTGCACAAGGAATAATATTTGAATGCAAATATGATAATAAATGTTGAAGAAAAGAACAAATACAATGAGAAAAGGAAACTGAAAAAAGTAAAAAGTATCAATGAGAACGTGGCTTAAATGAATGTGATTGAAACAGCAAAGAAGGCTGTTTTCTTACAATTAAGGTATTTTAAAAAGATACACACGACAATGGAACAGAAATAACATTAAACTATAATTCAAGAAAGTTTTCTAGAATCTAAATAGTGAAAGAGCTCATTGGATACAGTGAAAACTAACCCAATGATAAACTTCAATACATATCCTTGTAAAACTGTTTGACTTTAAAGGAATCTTTACGTAAGCTTCAATACAAAAATTAAGTATCTTATAAGGGCAAGAGAATTCAATTAGTATCGAACTTCTCAAAAAATAACAATAACATAAAAAAGCCAGGCAATAATGGAAGAGCATTTTTTTTTAACTCAAAGAATGAAAAAAAAAAAAAAAAGTCAAAGAATGAACATATGAACCAAAAACTTACATATAAGATCAAACTGATACTCAAGGTAAGAAAAAATTTTAAATTAAGCAGCTCTAAACATACAAGATAACTGTACTCAAGCCTCTTTTAAGGAATCAATCTATTCAAAGATGAACTTCACTCATTTAAGATACATTTGGGAGAACTTAAGTAAAAAGACTGCCAGTGAGCATTTAATATATTTAAACAGTGATAAAAGTTGGATGAGTTGAAGATTAAGATATTATATGATACAGGCTATGTGTTATAAATTTTGTTCTGTCAGAGTAGAAATGAGGAAAGCAGCAGGAAGGAAAGAGGAAATAATTAGGTTGGTACAAATGTAATTGCAGTTTCGGACTGTGAATTTTATATCATTATAAATAGGCTCCAACACATCTTTATTAATCGAAATAGGAACCATTACAATCAGTACATTTTTGCCCATGAGAAATATGCTTTCTTATTCTTGTAGCATAAAAATTGTGCTTCAGGATTTAATAAACTCTTTTAAAACATTTTCTGCCTCCTGCTGGTTGTGGAAGCATTTTCCCCACAAAAAGTCGTCCAGATGCTTGAAGAAGCGGTAGTAGGCTGACGAGAGGTCAGGTGAAAATGGTCAACGAGGCAAAACTTTGCAGCCCAATTCATTCAACTTTTGAAGCATTGGTGTGAGACATGTGGTCAGGCTTTGTCATGGAGAGGAAGCGGGCCCTTTCTGTCAACCAATGCCGGCTGCAGGCATTGCAGTTTTTGGTGCATCTCATAGATTTGCTGAGCATACGTCTCAGATGTAATGGTTTTGCCAGGATTCAGAAAGCTGTAGTGGATCAGACCAGCGACAGACCACCAAACAGTGACCATGACCTTTTTTTGGTGCAAGTTTGGCTTTAGGAAGTGCTTTGGAGCTTCTTTCCAGTCCAACCACTGGGCTGGTGATCGCCGGTTGTTGTATGAAAGCCACTTTTCATTGCAAGTCACAATTTGATCAAGAAATGGTTCCTTATTGTTGCACAGAATAAGAGAAGACGATACTTCAAAACGACAATTTTTCTGATTTGTGGTCAGCTCACGAGGCACCCACTTACTGAGCTTTTTCACCTTTCCAATTTGCTTCAAATGCCAAACGACCATAGAATGGTCGACACTGAATTCAGCAACTTCTCGTATAATTATAAGAGGATCAGCTTCGATGATGCTCTCAATTGGTCATTTTCAACTTCTGATGGCTGGCCACTATGCTTATCTTCAAGGCTCTTGTCTTCTTTGCAAAACTTCCTGGACCACCACTGTGTTGTATGATTGTTAGCAGTTCCTGGGCCAAATGTGGCAAGTTGTCTCTGCTGCTTTTTGACCCATTTTGAACTCAAATATAAGAAAATCACTTAAATTTGCTTTTTTGTCTAACATCATTTCCATAGTCTAAAATACATATAAAATACACAGCAAGTAATAAGTCATTAGCAAAAAAAAAAAAAACACAGTGAAAGACATGTAGTAAAATGAGGTATAACATAACCATATTTATTTCAGAACGTATTCAATATCAAATGGTAAATTCCAACAAGGCAAAAATCACAATTACTTTTGCACCAACCTAATAGAACAGTTCACTGAATGTTATATGAATAAAAGATAGGAGTTACAGGCAACTGGTAGGAATGAAAAGACACCATGAAAAATAGACAAATCAGATAATAAAACATGAAGCCAATGGGATTAGAGGCATTTAAGAATATAAAATCAAATAAATTGGAAGGTAATACTTAAAACTACAAAACTTATTTAAACTCCAAAAGGAGTTTAAATATAGATGAAAAGAAAACAATACAAAGAAATAAACACAGCAAATATAAAACACATGACTGATTATACCTTAAAATAACATGAGTTAAGCCAAAAAAAAAAAGTTTTATAAACAGATAAAACAGGTCTTAGCTTTAATTATTTAAAAAAAATATTTTCAATTTGGTTCATAAAATGAGACCCTCAAGTATGTAATACACAAGAAATACATCCCAAACAAAATGATTCAGCAAGGCTAAAAGGAAAGGAATGAACAAAGACAGGAATGCCAAGCAAATGAATGTAAAAAGAGATGAGGAGGAAGGTGTCTACGTGATACTAATATCAGACAAAGAAAAATGCAAACTAAAAAGTACTAAATATGACAAAGGAGAAACTTTTTAATGCTAGAAGTCACTATTTAAAATGAAGACAATATAATTATGAATAGCTATGCAACGACATTGCAATCACCTTTATAAAAGTAAAAACCCAAAGATATGCCGAAAGAACAAAGATACTAGAAACAGATCAAGTAGATAAAAATATGAAAACCTGAACAGCATAATAAGATATTTTGGATGCATATTAAACTTTATATCTTACTATTAGAGAATAAACCATCCTCTCAAGCATACATCAGACAGTCACAAAAAAAGATATCTTAGGTTATACATAAAAGCAAGTTCCATAAAGAAGAATATTATAATTTTTCTAAGCACAATGCAATAAAACTAAAACACTATTAACAGTAATAGTATGTGTACAATGTTTATTTTAATACTAACTACCTGAGGATCAACTTGGAGGCAGTGAGCTGATACTCTCAATCTAAAGCAGCACTACTGAGAATTGGGGCCAGACAGTACTTTGGGGGCCTGTCCCATGTGCTGTAGGCACATAACACACCTCCTAGATGCCAGGAACACTGCCTGTCCCCGGTGGGACAACCAAAAACATCTCCAGACATCTCCAGTGTCCCCTTGGAAGGCAAAGTACCAAACTTTTGAGGACATTGTCCAAAGAAAAAATGACAAAGCTTGCAAAAAGAAAAATCAGTTGACTGAGGTTTAGAGAGTTAAATTAAGCATGAGGCTGAAGCTAAATACAAGAGTTACAGGTCCAGCTAGGATTTAGAGAGAGAGAAGGGTAAGGATTAGGATAATCTGTAATAGAAATCTGAGCGAGTTAATGAAGGAAGATATTACCTCTGGGTGGTTAGCTTTCATATAAGTTGTGTTTGTTGTATAAAAAGTTTGTCTCTCTTATGTTTGTGCATCAGTTAACATATTTTAGTCACTGTAGAAAACAGATTTTTCAGGGCTGACATTTGTTTTGATTGGTCAACACCTATGTTGAAACTACTATTAAATATTTTATAATACTGACTGTAAAGAAAAAATAATGTCAGAATAGGGAGTTCCCTGGTGACCTAGTTGTTAGGATTCTGGCCTTTCACTCTTGTGGCCCAGATTTAGTCCTTGATCAGGGAAATGAGATCCTGCAAGCTGCCACGTGCCCCCCTCACCCCCCCAAAAAATGGTTATTTCAAAATAAATAAAGGAAAAAGCTAAAAGGAAAAAGTTAATGTTTACTAGAAAGTTGCTAGTTTCAACAGTTTAGGGTAAGTGGCTACTGCTGCTGCTTCAGTCGTGTCCGACTCTGTGCGACCTGATAGACGGCAGCCCACCAGGTTCCTCTGTCCCTGGGATTCTCCAGTCAAGAACACTGCAGTGGGTTGCCATTTCCTTTTCCAATGCATGCATGCATGCATGGTCGCTTCAGTCGTGTCCGACTCTGTGTGATCCCACGGACAGCAGCCCACCAGGCTCCTCTGTCCACAGGATTCTCCAGGCAGGAATACTGGAGTGGGTTGCCATTTCCTTCTCCACAGGGTAAGTGGACCATGTAGTAAAAGAAATTAAGGAGTAAGGTCACCACCACCACATGTGTACGCTCAGTCAGGTCCTGCTCTTTGCAACCCCATGGACTGTAGCCCGTCAGGCTCCTCTGTCAATGGAATTTTCCAGGCAAGAAATATTGGAGTGAGTTTGCAATTTCCTATTCCAGGGGATTTTTCCAACCCAGGGATAGAAACCATGTCTCTTGTGTCTCATGTACTGGCTGGATACCTGTTAATACCTGCCAATAGATACCTACTAATAGCTGGTATCTATTACTCTATAGCCTAGTGGTTGAGGTTATAGACTTTGCTGTTAGCCAGACCTTAATTCAAGTCCCAACTCTGCCTATACAACTTTGGGCAAGTTGCTTACTTTTTTAATTTATCTGTTTTATGGGAATAATGTGCAGGATTCTTGTAGGACTCAATACAATCAAGCATGCCAAGGGCTTACAGTAAGAGACACCAATTCTGGAGCCAGGCTGCTTAGGTTTGAATTCCACACAGCAATTCGCCAGCTGTATGACCTTGGGCAATTTATTCAACCTCTCTGTGCTGTAGTTCTCTCATCAGTAAATGGGGGTGATGAAAGTACCTATCTCAAGAGTTCTTGTGAAGACTATATAAGTTAATTGACAAAAGAGATTTGAATAGTACCTGGCACAATGCAAGCACTGCATGCATGGTAGTTATTTTCATTATTAAACTGAGCTTCTACAGAATAAGAAATAAAAAAATTAGAAATCATTATCATCATTACATACCTAATATTATCATTACTTTAGCTTTTTCAAAAGGTTTGGTGGTAAAGAGAAAGAAAACATATTTACTTTTTCTCTTAAACAAGGAAGACCTAAGCATATTATAGAGAAAGGGGACAAACAATACAGAAAGGGAAACTTCTCTGAAAACATAATAGACACGGAATCATTTACGAGATGAAGCCCTGAGGACCTCAGTTTCCCTCTTTGTAAATATTATCTGAAGAATCTAAGAGACACAATTTTTAAAGATACTTTGGATGAAGGTTTAAGACAGAATATATATCTTTAAATATACCTTTGAACACATAGACACACATTTACATTTATTTACAGAATGCATTTTCCTTTAATAGCTACTAGGTTTTAAAATATTTAGCTTCTCTTTTAGAGATCTACCCACAAATTACTTCATCTCCCCAAAAGTTCATTTAAAATGGAAATTTTAAGCAAAATCCAGGAAGAAAATATATACAATAGAGTGGGAAAAGGACACAAGTAAGCAAAGATTTTTCTCTTAAATATTTGTTTTTAAATTTCATGTTTGGACTAATTATCAACAATATCCATCAGGGAAACGATGCTGCTGCTGCTGCTGCTGCTACTACTGCGTCGCTTCAGTCGTGTCTGACTCTGTGCGACCCCATGGACTGCAGCCCACCAGGCTTCTCCGTCCATGGGATTCTCCAGGCAAGAACACTGGAGTGGGTTGCCATTTCCTTCTCCAATGCACGAAAGTGAAAAGTGAAAGTGAAGTCGCTCAGTCGTGTCCGACTCTTAGCGACCCCATGGACTGCAGCCTACCAGGCTACTCCATCCATAGGATTTTCCAGGCAACAGTACTGGAGTGGGGTGCCATTGCCTTCTCCATAAACGACGCTAGTAGATGTCTATGAACCAAAATAAAATATTGGAGTTATATATGTATAGAAAGTTAAGATTAACAACAAATGAACTTAATTTTCACCTCTATGATTGTGGGGCAACCACAGAGCAACCACTATGTCTCAGACACCAAAGATTAAAGAATAATCAAAGGGGAAAAGCCACAATGAAAGTTTTTCTCATTCCAACACAATCTGCCTATCAAAGGAACAGATCTGGAGAGCCAGTCTTAACTCTATCATTAAACACATCCTTTTTGTCTGTGAAAATAGGTACCGCTACACTAATTTCACAAAGATTTCTGGACAGTCTAGCTACTTAAAAAGTTGTTATATAGTATCATAAAACACTCATATGTTTAAATAATGTTACATATTACTGCCCACTCTTTAAAGAAAATAGAAAATAACCATGTAAGCCAAAAGTGCTTTATCAATTAAGTCACATTCTAATGATTTACAATTTAAAAAGTGATTCCTTGAGAAACATTCCTTTCGCTTTCTTGATTATTCCATAATACAATCTTTCAGGGGATAAAAGTCCCTAAAATTAACACTTACAGGGGAAAAAAAAAATCTAAGCTTTATACCAATGTAGGAACCATATTTATAGGAAAACGCAGCTCATTTGAAGCTGCCTCTGTTCAGAAGGGACCCTGAGAAAAGATAACACAGAAAACAGGATTCTTTACCATTGTCACTGGAATCCTAATGCCCACATATATTTGTTTCTATCCTATAATTCCTGGCATATCTACCTAATCAGAATATTAAACAGTTATTCTTGAATGACCTTTATTTCTCTGCCAATCAGGAAAGTTACTTTTCTACCCTTCCCCTCCCCTGCCCCAAACAGCTCCTCAAATGGAGGACCAGAGGATATATGGTAGGTGGTGATGGGAGGGGTAGGGAGGTGGGGTGGAGCAGAACTAAAGTCCAACAGGAATCATCACTCAGTCCCCTTGACCTTTCTGCATCTTTCCACTCACCTGTGTGAAGAGATAGCAAGGGAAAACAAACCCCATGGAAATAAGGGAGAGCTGAGCACTGTAAAGTATTACTTCATTTAAGCTTCCTACAGTACAGGTGATGACTTTGCAGTCTGGACCGAGGCCCTTGTAGAAACGATTCTCAGCAAGTAGGTCCTAGAACTGGTATGAGAACCTGGTGAGTGATTTAAAACCTGTGCTCCATTTCTTTCCCATGTCACTCTTCCTCTTTAGCAGCATAACCCTATTGTCCAAATACATAATCCTCTTGTCTTTTTTTAATAAAAAGCACTTTCATTATGGAAATTAAAAAAAAACAAACAAACACGAAAGTAGAGAGATGCACTCCCATGTGCCTGGTGTGCCATTCTGGTTTCACCTGCCCTCTTCCTACCACTTTTTTCTCTGACATATTTAAAAACAAATCCAAGACATTTTTTTTGAACTTCAGAATGTCTCTAACAAACCAGATCTTGAACAAACCAATATAACATTACCACATCCCAAAAAATTATTCCTGACTATTGCTGTATGCCCAATTACTCTTATCTTACCCTAAAATTTCTCTGCTTATCTTAAAAATGTCTTCTTGCAATCAATTTGGATCAAGATCCAAACAAAATCACAAGGGCCACACATTACTTTTGGAAGACATCTCTCTCTAATGCATGCCAGTTATCTTGATCTCCTTCCTTTTCTTTTTTTAAAAAATGCCACTTATATATAGTCTTTATGGTTGATAGAATGTGTTTCTCTAGCTCCTTTATTTCCTAGAAACTGCTAAGGGCTTGATCAGATCATGGTTCACATTTTTCATCGTTGTCTCAAAGCTGCTCAGGTGGTACTGCTGACTCCCTACTGCATCACCTCAGGAGGCAGTTAATATCCAGCTGCCTTCTATTAATGTTACAGTTATAGATAGTTCCTCAGGCAATTTGAGTTTCTAAAAGTTTATCTGAGACCATATATTCAAGGCAACATGCACATGGTGATCAAGAACCCAGATTAATTGAGAGCTAACTGGGAGACAACAGTGGTTATCGCTCAATAGACCAGGAACTGTTCCTCTTGGTAGGTAAGAGGCTGAAAAGTGGGGAAGAGATGAAGGGTTTGACTCGAGATGGAGAGGAGCCCAGGAGATGCACACGATGCTCAAAAGAACAGGATACTAAGTTCCAGTTATAGTTCTAAAAGACATTTTACATACCTGTATCAGTAAGTCTTTCCAAATAAAGTCACAGATAGATTTATTTATTCTATGATATTAATTCACCAAGATAGTCCTAGGAATTTTTCTACCTTTCCTGCTAAAGAGAAAGGTGCTGATCTCTAACCAAAGGTTCTCAACTTGACCTCAAAGTATATTCTCCTGGGAAGCTTTAAAATTCCCAAGGTGTGAGTCCAACCCAATCCTGATTCAACTGCTTTAGGTTGGGGACCAGAGATCCGGCATTATTTAAAAATCTATCCAGGTGACTCTAAAATGCAGCCGTAATTGAGAACCATTGTTCTTAGCTAAAAGTAAGGACAACAGCAACTAATATTTACTAAGCAAATATTATGTGTCAGGTACCCTTCTAAGCACTTCACATGTACTAGTCTCATTTGCTATATTACAACTGAGGAAACAGAGATCAGGTAACTTGCCTGAGGACACAGAGCAAGTTAAAAGCAGAGTTAGTACTTTACTAACAGGAGGTTTGAATCCAAAACCCATGCTCTTAATTATTATGATATACTGACTCCTAAGCATGACTTATATTTAACTGCAGATAAAATTATCAAAGAAAAAAACCAATACAAAAAGATAATTGACTTTCTCCTCCTTAGAAGCAGTAGAGTGGTATCTTGTTGCAAAGGAACCAACACAAGCTTATTAGAAAAGTGGACAAGACAGACAAGAATCTTCTTTTCCAAAAAAAGATTCAAATTTAAGATTTCCAGACATTCCAATAATTTCCCACATATCCTATGGAGCATAATTACTCAGTGTTAAGTATCTAATATGGCTTCAGTTTTAAAACTCTGGCCACTGATATATTGAAAATGTCCTACCTATTTCGGTTCTACCAACTCCAATTCCATTGTAAATTCTCAAGTAATTAAAGTGACAAGAATCAGAATCTTCGATGTCAAAGTCACCAAATTTGATGCGCACTCTCTCTCCCGTCTTTACACGAATCTCCCATTCGCAAACAGTGCTGTTAGGATAGGTGTGTGGGTAGTTTATAGACGTCAGGGTTCCACTTTCAGGACCTAGTACAGTATGTCCACATCCATCACCTTAAAAAAAAAAAAAGTTAAAAAAGTGATATATTATTCTTTATATCTTTAGCTTACACTATAAATAATCAGGGTTCTGTGAATATTTTAAAATACGTATGACATCAGATATTTTATACCAACCACCAATACGTCTGGTACACAAGATATACTAGATGACATGGTTCTTGGTAAATCTAGTTGTGTGAGCCAGGTGAAGCCAGGTTAGGTCAAAATAATCAATGGTTAGCTTTATGAGTTCAAAGAACTTTCCAATCAGAATAAACAGAAGTAAACATAACTTAGCAACAATTATACCATATTTATATATACATATCATAATAAATCCAATCTTTAAGAGTATTCACAGTAATTGTTCAAAATAAATAAAACTATAAAAATAAACCTACATGATCAGTTTCATCTATTTACTTACAAATACCACAAGCCTTTTCTAAAATCTCTGTAAGAAGTTGAATGATTTCTAAAAATACTTAAGCTATACTAAAGACAGGCTTCCCAGGTGGCACAAGTGGTAGAAGAACCAGCCCGCCAATGCAGGAGACTTAAGAGATGGGGGTTCGACCCCTGGGTGGGGAAGATTCCCTGGAGGAGGGCACGGCAACCCTTCACATATTGGTAGCAGCATTATTTGTTCCAGAAATTCCCTCAGCAACTGAATATGGAAACCTAGCTAACTTAACACATAGTAAAAATCCAATATCCGCATTCTTCCCTCTATCATAAAATGTGCTATTTCACTGAGCACCTGGAAAGAGACAATAATACTGATTAAAAAGTTTCAGCTGCTGCTCCAATTGTATCATTTAGCATTCCTTAATGATGGGATTCAAATAAATGTCTAATAGGAAAATGAATACATCCTTTCAAAATGATACTATTTTCTCCTTCAAAAGAGCTGTTTATAATCACCTTCTCGAATTGTTCAGAACTTCAAAAAAAACTATTAAAAGTGACACTTCTGAGTTTTAACCTCAATATGGATACAGATGAATTTAAGAAAACTTTCTATTATCTTGATTTTTTATTTTTAAGAACAATGCAGGGCTGATTTTATTTACTAGAACAGAGTTTTAAAAGCCTATGAATAAGAACATAGTATCTAGCAAGTAGCAGTTGTAAAATAAATGTTTATTTGCAAGGAGATCCAACCAGTCCATCCTAAAGGAAATCAGTCCTGAATATTCATTGGAAGGACTGATGCTGAAGCTGAAACTGCAATACTGTGGCCACCTGATGTGAAGAGCTGACTCATTTGAAAAGACCCTGATGCTGGGAAAGACTGAAGGTAGGAGGAGAAGGGGACGACAGAGGATGAGATGGTTGGATGGTATCACCAACTCCATGGACATGAGTTTGAGTAAACTCCAGGAGTTGGTGATGGACAGGGAGGCCTGGTGTGCTGCAGTCCATGGGGGTCACAAAGAGTTGGACACGACTGAACTGAACCGAATTGAATGAATAAAGAAACTGTACATTAACCTATGAAAAAGTTATCTCTAACTAGTCCCACAACTAGCTTCAAGGAAGGAACAACAACTCTGTACCTAGATTCTGAGGACAATACTTAGTGTCTTTTGCTAATAAGGAAATTTTACTCTCAAATCCACATTAGTATTGTTACTTAGTCTACTAAGGTCAATGCCAACATCCGGCTTCTTAAATGAATCTCCCTCTGTTGGTAGCTTTTAACCAACATTGTGCTTAGTCACTCAGTTGTGTCTGACTCTTTGTGACCCCATGTACTGTAGCCCGCCAGGTTCCTCTGTCCATGGGGATTCTCCAGACAAGAATTCTGGAGTGGGTTGTCATGGCTTCCTCCAGGGGATCTTCCCAGCCCAGGGATCGAACCCGTCTCCCTAATTGTGGGCGGATTCTTTACCATCTGACCCACCAGGACTTAATTTGTCTTCTATACCTGCCTTCACTGCACACACAAAAATGAGGCATTGTGGCTCAATAATATCATAATACAGAAAGGCACCATTAAATAAACCTGTGAGTTTTTGTGATACATCCACTGATCTTTTACAAATATAAAATTTAGAACATTATACAACTCAGAGGAATAGAAAATAACCACAAAGTTCCCCTGAAACTACCATGAAAATACCTTTAATATCACTACTGGATATCACCTAAATTAAAAACACAAAGATACAAAAACCTCCCTTGTGAAAATAAATGAATTATAATTTAAATAACTTTTGAATAATCACCAGTGTTTTTCCTTAGAGAAAAAGACAACCATCCTAAGAGAACTTCTATTAATAGCAATATGAAACTAGTCAGAAATGTACTCTTACCACTGAAAAGATGAAACCGAGCTTTCTGGAAGCGTTTCAATCTTTAAAAAGTACCCTGAATAAATGAAGTAATTCAAAATATAAGTGTATTTTCTTTAGTATGTATAAAACTAAGGCAGTTTTTTAAGTGATTAGAAGTGTTGATGGATTTCAGAGCGCCAAGAATTTTGCTATTAACAGCTGAAGTCAGAACTTAGTAATGGCAGACTGTGGCATTTCATGTATTCCCCACAGGCTATTGTTTAACCTAAGGTTGTCATGTAAAAATGATTTTTTCAAAAGGACAAGTAGAGTGTGAGGAGATATCTATTTTAGATATCAATTTTTAGATATCTTTATGTTCATATTTGTTTGATTCTTCATAAATACACAAAACATCTTTTTGCCTTTTCCCCTATGCAGTGTAGTTCTTACAAAAGTTAACAAAATAAATACTAACCGATGAAAAAACAGGATTTTTGCACACGTGCTGATGAAGAAAACAGTTAAAATGGAGCTATCTTTTTTCAGTATCTTGTGTAGGGGGAGGGCATGAATAGTCCACAAGTTACGTGCCAAGAATGTTCTAAAATATGTGATGGAGTTCAGAGCTTTTCTCTTCTTGCAAACAAGATGATATGCACCAGAAACTAAAGTTAAAAGAAAGTCTCAAACCTACTGCAATCCACAAGCTTGAATGTTTCATATTTCCAAGTCTATTTGATAAGTTTAACCTGATTTGGCTGGGCTGACCAAATACCAACTGCTATGAAGAACATGTTTAGAATATTCCAGTTGAAAAGGGACACTAGACCAGCAGTTTTCAAATGTTTTTTTCTGTTATTACAAGTAAGAAATGTTTTTACACTGCGACTCAATATTGTTTTAAATATATATTCCTGACCCACAAAAGGGTCCCCACCTGCACAAAAAAAAACACTGTACCACGCACCGAAAGGTGACAGTGCTGAATTCTCAAATCAAAGAAAGACGCTGCGCTCATTTTTGCCCAAGTTAGAAAATGTGCTTCCAGTTTATTTCTACAGTGCCTAAAATACTTGAAATGGGACAAAATATTAAAAAAAATAACACTAAAATCGGGAAAATATTATCAACAAATCACCTAACACATGACAGCAGAGGTTCTCAAATAGGGGTGGGGGACATTGGAACAATTCTACCTTCCACTTGGCAGAGCACAGAGGTGGGTGGGAGAGATGCCCTGGAGGAGGGCGTGGCAAGCCACCCCTCTGACTGAGGGGCTAAACAACAACAAGAGACAGGTCACCACTGGAGGGGGAGGGCGCTACCAGCATCCAGTGGGTAGAGGCCAAAGACGCTGGCTAAAGTATCTTACAAGGCACAGAACAGCCCCCAAGAATAAAAGGGTGATGGACCCGAAGTGTCAGATAGTATCAAGGCTGAGATGGGCTGACTTGGAGAAAAGGCTAGGACATCTCCAACAGAAGATCTGAGTTAGTTCCTTTTCCTCTGGCTAAGGGTACAACCCAGGGAATAGTTTTCCCCATAAGGTCAAAGAAATAAGCAGAAAGCTTATTTTTCTTTAAGCCAACGGGAGAAGGAAAAAAAAAAGGTTCTTCTTATTACTCTACAGCCCTCAAGTATTTTTCTTGGTCGAGGCCCCTTACTTAACACGAGGGTTTGAAAAAGGACGGTAATAGGGTCAGGAAGTAAGAGTCTCCAGATTTTCTGCTTAGCTTTGTAACTGGAAAGAATAATAATCTGTGACCAGGCTAACACCACCTACTATTACTCACTTTCACAAGGTAGAATTGACAGAGAGTGTAACCACTACTGGAAAAATAATTTTCAAAATGGGTATCGTAGGACCAATCCATACACTCCCTCTCATCAGTAACTCCACATGTCCAGCTCTTTCTCCCTCTCTAACTCCATCATCACCACCGTGCTTGTCAGCCACTTCTCCTTCTCCCCTAGATGGTCTCTACCAGACTACAGTGGGCCATAAAGGGTAGAAAGCCTCTTCATGCAACTTTTGAATTTTAATTTTATTTCAGTGGAGAGAAAACATTGGAATTTGATCTCACTGCCCCTTCGGCTGCAGATTTATCTAGGGGATTACTCAGAGAACATGTGTTCACTTCCTCTGAATACTGTCAGGTCAGATGTGTTAAGCCAGATACAAATTTTGATACTGCTCCAGGAAAATAGCTGAGTAATTTTTTTTTACTATATATCTCAAGAGAAAACACAAGGAATGTTAATTTAAATAGCAGTGAATTAATACAGCAAAGAACACATGCTTATTTTAGGCTGCTTTCTAAACTTCAAGTGTGTTTTTCAGATAAACATGTGCTCATGATGCTGATTTTATGTAACCTTCCAGCTAACCCCATATTGTAGTCACATTACTAGTAAAAATAATAAACATTATCTTATTTAATTTTATTAACATGAACATGAAAGGACTTCAAAAAACACTTTCTTTAACAAGAACAAACACAAATGTAAAAAACTTGCATAAATATGCCAAAAACGTAGAGCAAGGCAACTTTCATTACAATCATCATAAACTAGGAGAGGCTTATATTTTTCCAGTGGACTTTCACGGGTTTTTGTCAGAGTGCACGGGTGAGTCTGACTATACACTTCCTCTAAATAAGAGTCACTTCTGTCACATCTTGTAACACATCTGTGAGATCTTATAAGAAATGGAGAAGAGAGGCATTCAGAGTAGGAAAGTGTTCCGAAGAACGACTTGCAAGTATCAATCAGGATATCCTATTTCATTATTTCATTTGACTTCAATGAAAATTTTTAATGCATTATTTAGCACTAAGAATTTTCAGACTACAAAGTACTGCATAAATCCTATTACTCTAAGATTTTTAAAGCTGCATCACGACAATCTCAAAAAGATATTTCAAGGCCATACTTTAATTTCATTCATTTTTTGAAAAAATATTGCAATAAGATGGATACGTGCCGAGAGCCGCAAGAGGGTTATGGTGGCAATTTTAAGGAAAAGAAACAGCTCCCAGCTTGATCTTTAAGCCCAAACTCCTGCCTGCATGTAATAATAATTTACAAAACTGAATCACATGAAGGAAAGTGAGATGTTTAAATCCTCTTCAATCCCCACCAAGCACACACTCTACATAGAACATAATGGTTAAGCAAATGGGCCCTGGGGTCACACGATGAATGTAAATGCCCTACCACTCACTGTGATCTTGAGAAGGTTGTTTACTGCTGCTAAAGGTCAGTTTTTCTTCAAATGGGTATACTACTATCTCAAACCACATAGGGTAAGAATTAAATGAGGTACTGTATGAAAACACCTACTGTCAGGCTTCCCTAGTGGCTCAGTGGTAGAGAGTCTGCCTGCCAGTGCAGGAGATGCGTGTTAGATCCCTGGCCCGGGAAGATCCCACATGCCACAGAACAACTAAGTCCGTGTGTCACAACTCCTGAGCCTGAACTCTAGAGCCGGGAAGCCAAAACAACTGAGCCAGCGTGCCCTAGAGACCGTGCTTTGCAATAAGAGAAGCCACCGCAGTGAAAAGCCCATGGGCTGCAACCAGAGAGTAGCCCCACTCGCAACTAGAGGAAAGCCCACAGGGCAACAACATCCCAGCATGACCAAAAATAAATAAATACATAAATAAATAAAAAGATAAAACAAAGCAAAAAAAACCCTCCCTACTGCTGCTGCTGCTGCTGTCGCTTCAGTCGTGTCTGACTCTGTGCGACGCCATAGACGGGAGCCCACCAGGCTCCGCCGTCTCCAGGCAAAAACGCTGGAGCTGGTTGCCATTTCCTTCTCCAATGCATGAAAGTGAAAAGTGAAAGTGAAGTCGCTCAATCATGTCCAACTCTTCGTGACCCCATGGACTGCAGGCTACCAGCCTCCTCCGTCCATGGGATTTTCCAGGCAAGAATACTGGAGTGGGGTGCCAATGCCTTCTCTGGCCCTCCTTACTATCAAGGGCCTAATCCACAATAATGTGCTCAATAAATGTCTGAGGGTATTTATTACAGTCATGAAGACCAGAATCATATGTGGATCTGGTGCGTTTGGCACAGCCTCGCTAAGCCATCAGAACAATGGCTCATTACTTTAGAAGATTTACAGCAGCTTTAAAGCTTCGACTACAGTGTCCTGTGAAAAGTATAAATTATGAGAAAGTAATTCTCACTAATCTTCTCCCGGATGACCTCTACTTCACTTCAGTGACTCATGAAAACACAACCTAGACTTTGTTTTTGCTATTACTGTAGACTCCTCCCACCTGTGAATGTCAAAAACTTTAATGTCTCACTCCTTTGGTCAGTCTCCTGACCTTTCGGCTCTCTTACACCCACTGCTGGCTTTCTGTGAACTTCTCTCTTTCCTCCCCATCTATTATGTGGCCCTTAGCCTTACTTCTTTCCCCACCCAGCCTGGATCTCACATCCAGTGTGTGAACTACACTCTTCCTGGTACCTTCACTTTCTGGCCACTATGCCTTCTTTAGGATCTCTCTGCCTAGGAAACCCTCCACCTGGGATCAAATGATCTCTCTGCCCAGGAGCCAAGCACAGTTGGAAAAAAAAAAAAAAAACCACCACAGTCTAAGGAACAGCTATCATTACAATAATGGATCCTGATCTCAGATGGGCATTGAAAGTCACCAGTATTTTTACTCAGTGTTTCTCAAAATTTCGTCAACATTAGAACATTAGGTTCTCAGGCTCCCATCTCTGTTTCAGTAGATTATAATAAATATGGCAGAAAAATTATCTGAAACTTGGAAATACGCTAAAAAAAAAAGGTGAGCAGCAGAAACTTTAAATGCCATAGAGACCAAAAGCTGCCCAAAAATTACAAAGTATTTAATTGGACTTGTAATTTATCATCAACTAAAGGCCCTAGTCTTCACTGGACATAAACTTGCAGATTTTTTTAAATTAATTTATTTTTTAATTGAAGGACAATTACTTTATAGTACTGTGTTGGTTTCTACCAAACATCAACATGAATCAGCCATAGGGTTTACCTATGTTCCTCCTCTCTCATTTGAACATCCCTCCCACCTTCTTCCCTATCCCACCCCTCTAGGTTGTTACAGATTCCCAGTTTGAGTTCCCTGAGTCATACAGCAAATTCCCACTGGTTATTACTCCTTGGAAGGAAAGTTATGACCAACCTAGATAGCATATTGAAAAGCAGAGACATTACTTTGCCAACAAAGGTTCGTCTAGTCAAGGCTATGGTTTTTCCAGTGGTCATGTATGGATGTGAGAGTTGGACTGTGAAGAAGGCTGAGAGCCGAAGAACTGATGCTTTTGAACTGTGGTGTTGGAGAAGACTCTTGAGAGTCCCTTGGACTGCAAGGAGATCCAACCAGTCCATTCTGAAGGAGATCAGCCCTGGGATTTCTTTGGAAGGAATGATGCTAAAGCTGAAACTCCAGTACTTTGGCCACCTCATGCGAAGAGTTGACTCACTGGAAAAGACTCTGATGCTGGGAGGGATTGGGGGCAGGAGGAGAAGGGGACGACAGAGGATGAGATGGCTGGATGGCATCACTGACTCGATGGACATGAGTTTAAGAGAACTCCAGGAGTTGGTAATGGACAGGGAGGCCTGGCGTGCTGTGATTCATGGGGTCACAAAGAGTCAGACAAGACTGAGCGACTGATCTGAACTGAATGTATGTTTCCATGTTACTGTCTCTATACATCCCACCTTCTCCTTCCTCCGCTCAAGCTGTGTCCATAAGTCTGTTCTCAACGTCTGTCTCCACGGCTGCTCTGCAAATAGGTTCAACAGTACCATCTTTCTAGATTCCATATCTATGTGTTAGTATATGATACCTGTTTTTCTCTTTTGACTCACTTCACTGTGTTATCAGTTCAGTTCAGTCGCTCAGTCGTGTCCGACTCTTTGCGACCCCATGAATAGCAGCACGCCAGGCTGCCCTGTCCATCACCAACTCCCGGAATTCACTCAGACTCACGTCCATTGAGTCAGTGATGCCATCCAGCCATCTCATCCTCTGTCATCCCCTTTTCCTCCTGCCCCCAATCCCTCCCAGCATCAGAGTCTTTTCCAATGAGTCAACTCTTTGCATGAGGTGGCCAAAGTACTGGAGTTTCAGCTTCAGCATCATTCCTTCCAAAGACATCCCAGGGCTGATCTCCTTCAGAATGGACTGGTTGGATCTCCTTGCAGTCCAAGGGACTCTCAAGAGTCTTCTCCAACAGCACAGCTCAAAAGCATCAATCCTTTGGTGCTTAGCTTTCTTCACAGTCCAACTCTCGCATCCAAACATGACTACTGGAAAAACCATAGCCTTGACTAGACGGACCTTTGTTGGCAAAGTAATGTCTCTGCTTTTCAATATGCTGTCTAGGTTGGTCATAACTTTTCTTCCAAGGAGTAAGCGTCTTAATTTCATGGCTGCAGTCACCATCTGCAGTAGTTTTGGAGCCCAGAAAGATAAAGTCTGACACTGTTTCCACTGTTTCCCTCTCTATTGCCTATGAAGTGATGGGACCAAATGCCATGATCTTGTTTTCTGAACGTTGAGCTTTAAGCCAACTTCTTCACTCTCCTCTTTCACTTTCATCAAGAGGCTTTTTAGTTCCTCTTCACTTTCTGCCATAAGGGTGGTGTCATCTGCATATCTGAGGTTATTGATATTTCTCCTGGCAATCTTGATTCCAGCTTGTGCTTCTTCCAGCCCAGCGTTTCTCATGATGTACTCTGCATAGAAGTTAAATAAGCAGGGTGACAATATACAGCCTTGACGTACTCCTTTTCCTATTTGGAACCAGTCTGTTGTTCCATGTCCAGTTCTAACTGTTGCTTCCTGACCTGCATACAGGTTTCTCAAGAGACAGGTCAGGTGGTCTGGTATTCCTATCTCTTTCAGAATTTTCCAGTTTATTGTGATCCAAACAGTCAAACGCTTTGGCATAGTCAATAAAGCAGATGTTTTTCTGGAACTTTTTCTTTTTCGATGATCCAGCAGATGTTGGCAAGGCTCTAAATTACAAGTCCATCTACCTCATTAGGACTGACTCAAATGGGTTCCTTTTTATGGCTGAGTAATATTTCATTATATATATGTACCACTGTGTCTTTATCCATTCATCTGTTGATGGACATCTAGGTTGCCTCCATGTCCTAGGTATTGTAAATAGTGCTGCAATGAACATTGGGGTACATGTGTCTTTTTCAGTTTTGGGTTTTCTCAGGGCATATGCCTAGTAGTGGGACTGCTGGGTCATATGCTAGTTTTATTCCTATAAAATTGTAGATTTTTATCCTGTGGAGATGTATATAATTTCTGGACAGTTGAAAAAAAATCCAAATATTACAGTTTAGAGCCCTAATAGCCCACTTTTAGTCATCTAATCTAGCAATCACAGCCTAAGACTGCCTATCTAAACACCTAGTCTCTCAAATACTCTTTGGACACATTTTAACCTCTTACTGATTCCTTCACTAATTAATGAGTTGAATAAAATCTTTGATGTGTTAATTTTACATTTGCACGACAGGTACAATTTTGCTACAGTGGCGCCTAGGAAGGGTCCACGCTTTTAATAAATTTCGGAATTCTAACAATGAGAGCAACAAAAAAAACACACAATCTTTCTCCACCCAGTGTTCCCCAGTATCTGCCACTTTTTCCCACTTTTTTTTCTTATAGAGAGAGCTTTGTCAGTTTTCCACGTTTGCTGTCTTATTTCTTTTCCTCCTGTACGCCCTCCCATTCTAGGCTCAAAATACAATAATTCAGTTTTTAGACAGTTGTGGGATGGATTGCGCTCCCCCTAGACCCCATTATCCCAACAACCAAATTATATGTTCCTTATTCCTGGAACCTATGAATGTCACCTTATTTGGAAACAGGTCTTAGCAGATGTAATCAATTTAAAATGAGGTCATACTGGATTAGGACAAATCCTAATCCAGTGTCTGGTGTCCTTATAAAAAGAGGGAAAGTTGGACAGGGATACAGACATAGGGAAAATACCACGCAACTTCAGAGGCACAGACTGGAACGATGCAAAGGGATTCCAAAGACTGCAACTCCCAGAAGCTAGAAGGAGCAAGGAAGGGCCCTCACCTAGAGCCTTCAGAGACAGCACATGGCCCAGCCGATACCTGACTTTCCGAAGTTCAGCCTGCACAACTGTAAGACAATAAATTTCTGTTGCTTGAAGCCGTCTAAATTTGTGGTGATCTGTTATGGCAGCACCAGGAAGCACAGACCTACCTTCCCAATGGGACTATTCACTAAAGCGGTCAGTTTACGAGCTGCCAAGTCAACAGATATTTTGCCATCCTTATCATCTGTGACCTTTCCACAGCATCTGGTATTGCTGGCCTTTCCTTCCCTCCCACCTTCCTTCCTTTCTTATCAGCCCTCCCTCCTTCTTAGAACTCTTCTTCCCCAACTTAGTTCTTCTTTAAACTCTCTAATTGCCACTTCTCCAGCATCTTAGCTGACATCTTTTGACTACAGATAACTGACTCTGCGGTTCTCCAGCTCTTTCCCCTCTCTCTGTATGCTGCCAGGGCCATCTCTCCACCCTGACTTCAGTTACCACTAGGTGGAGAATGCTCCAAAGTTTCCAACCTTTCTCCTAATTCTCAAATCTGTCATCTACTTCTATATTAAGCATCTCCACTCAGAAATTCCACAGTATTCAAACTCATGTACCAAGATTCAATGAGCATCTTCCATGTGCCAAGTACTGAACCAGGTGTTAGAACAAGAGAAATGACAAGGCCCTTGTCCTTACAAAATTTACAAAATAGTAAGACAGACATAGTATTAATGAATAATTTCTGGAATGTTGAGTACTGCAGGGAAGTAATGGATGTGATACAGTGTGTGCGTGCGCATGCATAGGATAAATAGCAATTAACTAGACAATTACTTGTGGATGAGGGAGGTGCTGAAAGCAGAGAGAAGACAATTCCAGAAGGAAAAAAACAGCATTTTTAACTGACCTTTGCTCTCTCAGATTTAACTGGTCATTAAGTTTTATACTTTGTTTCCTTAGTATCTCTAAATTTAGTCCCTCTGAACAAGTGCAGGCCCTTTCAAGAGTTCTCTAACGGTTCCCTCCACTTCCTTTTTTTCGTCTCCAATCCACTTGCCCACACTCCTGCCAGTTTCTTAGACTGGGTCATGCAGGTCGCTCATTTTAAAAACCTTCAACTGTTCTCAAACTCTTCGACAAGAATACAAAGTCCATTATAATCTGTCCCCTGACTCCCTTTCCCATCTCATCTCAACTTTTCCCACAAACTCTCTGCCCCCGCTCTGGAACGATGGGCTCTCAGGTAACTCCCGCATGCTCCACCCACTCTCTCCTCTGCACTTCTCAGCTCTGCCAACAATAATGTCCTTACTCCTCGGAGCCACCTGGCAAATACCTACTCAGTGTTCTCTTGGGAAACCTTTCTGAAAGTCCAGGTCTTTCTCTCCATTTCCATTATTAAAATCTCTTTATTGAATGTGCTTAATTATGCATATTTATGTTGGTTTGCCACACCAGCTGTAGAACTCTGCTAGGCAGGCAAGGTATTCTGTTTGCCTGGGTAGCCACAGACATAGAAACAAGGCGCACTGGATTCTTAACATATGCTGCCGAATTTAGAAAATAATGAACTCAAAACACAAGGGTAGGCACAATGGTAGATAAGTGATACAACAGAAAGTACACAGGCCTGGGCATCAGACAGACTTTCCAATGTAAATTCTAGCTATGCCAACTTCTGAGGTGATCCCAGCACTTAACCTCTACATCCTCAACTATACATGGGAATAATACCACCCATCTCCCAAGGTAACTGTGAGGGCTTGGTAAGAACTTACATAAAGTGCAGTGGATTCTATAAATGTGAACAATCTCTCTGAAGATGATGTCTACATATCTAGTACCCTCCCTTCCTTCTGGGAACTACTCTGTAGTTTGCAACAGTTTTCATATGACCACATGCCCCCTGGTTAGCTAACTGGTCCAAGGGTGGGTACTGACTCACACTGGGCCCATCTGAGGCCAACTTACCCTGCCCTCCCATTTCCTGCCCTTGTATGTCAGGGAAACCCCAGAATCTCTCTAGTGCTGAGGCCATAAGCCTTGAGGATTGCCAGCAGCCATGATCTGCTACATACAGAGAAAGCCTGACTGTAACAAGACAGAGCCCTTGGTGTCTGAGGTCTGGCTGCATCTCTGCTTTTCTCAGAGCTTAGTCTGGCTAAGTCCTTAAGAAGATTCCGCAAACTACCTCAAAATGCTCTCCAAAATTACCTTTTACTTTAAGCATGTGTAATTTTCAGTTCCCTATAACCCTCCTAACTAAAACACTCTTCCTCCACCCATGCAACAGAATGTCTCACATCCAGACCTATAAAGTTAGCATCTAGGATAAAAAGAGTAACCAGAAATAGTTCATGCTTGGAAGAGAGAGAGGAACCATGAAGCTGAAAATGATCTGAGGGTGGAGATCAAAGAAAGTTGAAGTCTATCAACAGGTAGGAAGTTGGAGAAAGGGGAGGCCCAAAGCGAGGGGCCAAAACCTGTATTAAGGTCTCAGTGGGCTGGAGGCCAAGTAAGGATATTTCACATGAACAATCACACCCTGCTCTCTCATTTCTTCACTACACGGCCTGACCCCTTCACTAAGCTAGGGGTGGAACTTTCCTATACAGTAAGTGTAGGGAAAATGGGAAGAAGGACCAGAAGGATGGAGAAGCACTGGATCTCAACAGAAAGCCAACACTTGAAAATGGAAATCTTAACTGTAGAGTAGGGAAAGAGAAACAAAATTTTCATTCACATGTTGTTTTACTCACTGAACCAAAATTTAGCAACTACCTAGATTTGGTCACAGCCTCATGCATTCTACAGAGGTGAGCTATACATTAAAAAAAAAAACATTGAGCGTGACATGCCTAGTATTAATATTTAAACCCATATATGTCTGACTCCAACATCTCTATACTTTAAAACTCCATCCAAGTTAAAAAATAATGAAGACAAAGAAACCTCTCGGGTTTAAAAGAAAAAAAAAAAAAAACTCACAGTTGAAAAGACACTTTCAGAAGAGCAGAAGCTAGACTGCAAGGAAATCATCACAAAATTTTCATTCACATGTTGTTTTACTCACTGAACCAAAATTTAGCAACTGCCTAGATTTGGTCACAGCCTCATGCATTCTACAGAGGTGAGTTATACATTAAAAAAAAAACACTGAGCGTGACATGCCTAGTATTAATATTTAAACCCATATATGTCTGACTCCAACATCTCTATACTTTAAAACTCCATCCAAGTTAAAAAATAATGAAGACAAAGAAACCTCTCGGGTTTAAAAGAAAAAAAAAAAAACAACTCATAGTTGAAAAGACACTTTCAGAAGAGCAGAAGCTAGACTGCAAGGAAATCATCATTTAACAAATATGTGTGCTAGACACTAAGAAAATGTACAGCACAAATTTAGTCTACTTGTTAGTTGGTCATTGAAAAAAAGGAGAAATATAAGCTGCGGGCAAAGCAACCAGTTGAAAGAAAAGATGTATATATAAGCCAGTGGCGTCTTGACTATGTTTCCAGATACACGGTTAAGAAGCACCATGGAAGTTTAAATTCTACTAAAAGCACAACTTATATTCCCCAATAAAGCAGGGTTCTGGACAAGGTGGAAGAGATGATTTGAGGAAGAAGAAAAGGCGAGGCAGGAGGTAGTTTTACTTGCAGGGATGAAGAACAGGACAAGGGTTTAGGACAAGGCAGGTCAGTCACGATGCTGTGGCTGAGCAGAAATCCCATGGGAGGTTCGACCAATGGTCCTTACCTGAGGCAGATCTAGTCACAAAGGTCACACGCCTTTCTCCAGCAACCCTGAGCTATTCAGAACAAGAGAAAGCGGTGGGGACTGGCATGTGGGCCAGGTTTAGGATCTATCCAGGACATGGGGAAAAGCATCAATGGGATGATGGACCTGGGCTGAGACAGGTGATCCAGAAATGGGCAAAGGGACTGGGTAGAAGCAGAGGTAGCTAAGGGTGATGTCACTGCTAATATCACATAGGTACAAACGCTTCAGTCTGCCCTGCAGTGGAAGTCCTCCACAATCTTGTCCCCACTGACTTTTCCAGCCTGTTTCGCATTACTTTCCTCTGACACCAGATTAGTGAAGCTACCTGAATGTGCTCCAGGAATTTCAGCCAGCAAAGAAAAAGGAGGCAGGCAACAACTAGAACCAAAACTAGGGAGTTTTATAAAGCTGGAGGTGACTATTCAAATCAAAATCTGAATGAGAGGGCAAAGGAGTGCACCTCACTGGCTTTCATTGATTTTGGCTTAGCACAGCTCTTAAAGACCAACTTATTTGACAGGGCAACACAGCAGTGTTCTCTAAATAGCAGCCGTGGCTTTGTTCAGAGTTCCAGTTGAGGGGGGACTCCTCTCATTACGAAAGCAAAAGAGTCTAACTCCTGGGAAGAGGGTGGCTGGGAGAACACTGGGCAGAATGTCAGGCCCTGTGCAAGCAGGTTAAGGTTCAAGAAAAGGCTCTATTTCCATGGAACTAAGAAGCCCAGGCTCTGAGGGAATCAGACAAAGGACAACAGTGTGAAGGACATGCAGGTGCCCAGAGACTAATGAATAACATGCTTGGGGCAGCAAATTCACCGCAGAAATGAGTTCTGAATTTTTTTTTTTTTTTTTTTTGGCCCGGCTGAGTGGTTTGTGGAATTTTAGTTCCCTGACCAGGGCCTGAACCCAGGCCCTTGGCAATGAAAGCACCATGTCCTAACCACTGGACCATCAGGGAGTTACCCTAAATTCACATTTTTGAATGATGGACATCATGGTAAGTATTAGAATTTAGAAAGTGAATAAAACTCTGCCAGATATAAATATTTAATATACATTGTGATTAATGACTGAACAGAAAAAACTAGGAATTACCATCTGGAGATGAGTGCATGTGGTGACAAGAGAACTCTTCTCAGAGAGGATGATACTGAGGAAGATTTGAAGGATGATAAGAGGTTACTGCTTCCCGGGGGGTTTAATGGTAAAGAGTCTGCCTCCCAAGCAGGACACATGGGTTCAATCCCTGGGTCGGGAAGATCCCCTGGAGAAGTAAACGGCAACCCACTCCAGTATTCTTGCCTGGGAAATCTCATAGACAGAGGAGCCTGGCGGACTACAGTCCATGGGGTCACAAAGAGTTGGACACGACTCAGCAACTAAATAACAAGGAGGTGACCAAGCAGATAAGGAAAGGGGCTCTTTCTCTTCAAGTAGAGAAACTGATACATGTAAAGAGATCAGTAGAGAGAACAAGGTAAAACAGGATCAAATTACATATGAGAGGAATAAAAATCTCAGTTTTACACAGAACTATATATATATATATATATAAAGTGTGAGGGATGAGATAAAGTCAGAGAAGGAAGGGAGGGGCCAGATTTTGAAAAAAATATATATAAAACGCAAAGGACTCCTCTCGCTATAAAAGCACAGGAGTCTAGATACTGGGAAGATGGTAGATTTTATCTTAGGTGGTAAAGGGGCTACTGGACATACTACGGAAGTATTAACAGAGCTCCAAGAGGGCAGTGCCCCAGTGCACAGAACCACAGCCCTCAGAAAAGAACCAACAAATATTTGCCCAAATATGGGGCAAGAGTGCAGGGTATGGGGCTTGCGGAGGAAGCAGTGGGCCAGGGCCAGAGGCTGAGGCATGCTACTCACCGCAGCAGGGCTGGCTTTGACACTCACAAGTTTCCTGACTCCCTGCTATTCTGATGCTGTGATCTTTACTCCTTAAATGTCACTCATCCCTGTGAACTAGGAATCTACTGACCCTAACAGCTGATCTGCTTAAAACCATTTTATCAGCAAGGTTTCTCCTACTTCCCTAGGCACTGTGAGCTTACCCTCCTTTTCAAACTCACAGCTCTGTGCAACTTTCCCTGACTATTTACACACACGCTCCAACTCGAAGATGATTATTACCCCAACTAGACTGCAGGATCCCTGAAGACAATGACAGTATTTTACTCGTTCATAACTATCTTGGGGCTGTGTTAACATATGTGCACACACCCTGGGAGTTTATAGTTGGAACTCTCTCATGCTGAGAGTTGATCCCAAGCAATTAAGTCCTGACTGCAAACTCCCAGAAACTGTACTCCACAGAAGCAAGGAACGCTGAGCCTCCTCTCCTTAGAAAGCAGTTGAGGGACTGTGCATCTTGGGGTCTTTCCAGTAACTCAAGCAGCTAGCCAAAGATCTTCTTCCAACTACGTACCTTCAGAGTGCAGGTGGATCTAGCAGGCGATGCTTTAGCAGCCTGTTAAGATCATTCCATTATCCGTCTGCTTCAGTGGACACTGGCATTCATTAAGTTCTAGTTTATGTGACTATTTGTATTTTTTTGTACTAATAGAGTATACTGATTCAATCCACATAAGGACCTGGAAAATTAGCATTATGTGGGTTTCTAAACTAATCGTTTGAACTGACATACTTTCTTAAAGATCCTATCGTAAATGAAGAATTTAATCAAATGGATTAAAGAAAATAATGTAATAGCAGTTTTTGAACAATATAGTAATTACTTCATAAATAAATGTCCTGTGAAAAAATTTTTAATTTCAAAATTTTTGTCTTGCCATATTTTCAAAGTAGCCTTCTGTTTACTAAATCAGCCTATATTAATTTTAACATGTATGTTTGCAGAACATAACACCACACTACTAAGATTACAACCACATAAGATTATGTAGGTGTGTGAACATGGACTAGAAAGGAAGATGAAGTAAAGTGAAGTGAAAGTCGCTCAGTCATGTCCAACTCTTTGCGACCCCATGAACTATACAGTTCATGGAATTCTCCAGGCCAGAATACTGGGAAAGGAGTATACTCCAGGGAAAGGAGTGGGTAGCCTTTCCCTTCTCCAGGGGATCTTCCCAACCCAGGGATTGAACCCCAGTCTCCTGCATTGCAGGTGGATTCTTTACCAGCTAAGCCACAAAGGAAGCCCAACAAAAATTATAAATTGATAGATTAGAGGTAAGACTGTAATTATTAGTTAAATTTTTGGTTTTGAGTAATTGTTATATAATTGTTATCTGTATGATATTTTTAAAATAAATAAAGTGCTAAGGCCATAAGGTTGTTATAAAATAAACTGAATCTGTGAGCCACACAAGAAAAACTGCCAAGTGGTCTCACTTCCTATATCAACAATCACATTTAGCAAATATGACTCCCTCTACAAAAGCTTTTCCTGATCTATATAGTTTCATGTTATCAGTCCACATCCTTCCAACTAGTCAAGAAGTGGAAGTGAAAACCATCTATTTGCATGCATTTAATTAATACCTAGGATTACCACCGGAACTTTCATACCCTAGGTTTATTTTGTAAAGTACAATCTTATATTTAAAGTCTAACTCTATGTAAATCAAGACTTTCCTCATCATACTATAATCTGATGCTTTCTTTTTGGAAATTAATTAATTCATTATCTTTTAAATTCTAGTACTGATACTTTAACACATTTTGTTGGTCTTTTAGAATGAAACTTAAATGTTCACACAGAACTATTCATTATTTCCAGAACAAAATAAAGTTTCCTCTCTGTTGATAACATTGGGAAATCTACCTAAAAATCATTAACCTGTAATTTTACAATTAATTTTTAATTTACAAGCTTTTAAAATATGGATTTTAAATTTGATCATTAACACATGGAATATGTGCTATATTTCTAATCTCCACTATGCAAAATTCATCAGAAATAGAGAAGAAAAAGCATGCTTTGATTTTTGCCTCTCAAAAAAACTATATATAAGAGCCCTAGTGTTAGTTGCTCAGCTATGTCTGACTCTTTGCAACCCCATGGACTGTAGACCTCCAGCCTCCTCTGTTCATGGAGTTTTCAAGGCTAGAATACAGGAGTGGGTTGCCGTGACCTCCTCCAAGGGATCTTCCAGACCCAGGTATTAAACTTACGTCTCCTGCATTGCAGGCAGATTCTTTACTGTTTGAGCCACGAGGGAAGAACTTAAGAGCCCTAATGTTTCATCAGACCAAAAATAATTAATTAGGTTAATTCTAAATTAACCTAATGTCAATATTAGTAATAATTATAAATGTTCTTTGCACTGGGACGTGTTCATTTCCAACAATTCACAAATACTGCTCAAAAACTATTTCCCTGCATCACAAGCAAATAAAGGCACTACTGACAGACTGTACATTTTTTTCACACATTAGTTCAAAAATCATTGTGAAACTGAATGATTCTTTTTAAAAAAGAATTTGACAGATTTATTAAATTAGCTAACAAAAATAATTACTTTCATGAATATTTTCTATTCATAGGCATAAAGAAGTCAGTCTCAATGGATTTTTAAAATTTATTCCCCTGATAGTTTACCACATTCAAATAACATTCTAATCTACGGGCTTCCTTGGTGGCGCAGTGAATAAGATTCTGCCTGCCAATGCAGGGGTCATGAGTTCAATCCCTGCCTGGTCTGTGGAGCAACTAAGTGTGCGTGCCACAACTACTGAAGCCCGAGCCCCCTAGAGCCTGTGCTCCACAGTAAGAGAAGCCACCGCAAAGAGAAGCCCATGCACCGCAACTACAGAAAGCTGCACAAAAGCAATGAAGGCTCAGCGCAGCCAAAATGAAAAAAATTCTAACCCAGAAGGTAGGCAAACCTTCCATGACACAAATGAGGAAGCTGAGCTTTTGAGATGAGGCGACACAAATTCCTACAGTCATAATGTAAACCAAAGACTTAAATTCATTCAGTTGCGGAACTTCCTATTAAGTAAATTTATTACAGTAACAAATAGGCAATCAGCATAAGTTCCACCAATTTAAGTTTTTTAGAGAGACATACACTTTATAGGTAAATAATGCTTTCGATAAAAACAAGAAAGACTTTGAAGATGAACTTAATATCAAACTCAGAACTCAAGACACACAAATATAAGCCATGTCTAAAACAGCATCATAGTCAAACAGATGTGAATAAACAGAAATTACAAATATATTAATGAAGTAAGATTAAATACATCACTGTTGTGAAAGGTTGACAAGTTTTCAGACCAATGACAAATTTTATTCTAGACCAAATAAAAAGAAAAAAAAACATTTGGTCAGCAGAAAATCTGCTGAAGAATGGCATTAATGTGTGGCATTAACTGGAATGAGTGTAGCACCTTCCACTTCAAAATGAGGTCTGAAAGATTAAAAGAAAAAAATCCTGAAATACATTTCTACCTCAAAATACATATTAAATGCATTTCTACCTAGGATGGCTAAGGAAAAAAAAATCTGTATATCACAAAACACTTTCTCACAGCTTACTTTTATTGCAATTTGCAGAACACTGGAAAATGCATAAAGAACTTACTTACAACTCTACCATCGAAAAACAACTTTTATCATTTTATTATCTCCTTCCAATCTTATTATAAAGACTTCTGATAGAGTAAAAACTCCAGCTTGTAACTTAACATTACAATATAGTAGACATCCCCATTAGAAAAAATTCTATAAGTATCTTAAAGCACTGCTTCTCATTTCAAAGTCAGACTTCCTTCCAGGTTATGTGAAGAATCCCAGTGGACCCTAAAGCACATCTGTTAAGACCGGTAACATGGACGGCACCACAGACTGCATCCGGATCCGCTGAGTAAGAAATACAATTTTTTAAAAATTGGGGAATTCAAATGCCATACAATTTCTGGGTTTTCAGGTGATGTATACCTAAATGACCCTTACTTTATCAATTTAGTAAGCTCATGATAACAATGATAATCAGTTATAGCTGTTTGTACTTTACCCTTTGCCAGACTCCTATGTACTAGCATTTCATTTTTATCAAGCTAAGAAACAGGCATATACTCATATCACTGATGTAGAAAACTGAGGTACAAACAACTTAAGTGATTTTACAAAATTTACCCAATCAACTTGGGAGAACTAGAAATCAGGTCTTTTAAATTATCAGGATCATTTCTATTTGTGTTAATCTATACAGATGTTTTTATAAACATGACACTGGGAAAGAGAACCAGATACCCTAGTTGTTAAAATGCTTGGTAAAAATTAAAATTAAAAAAAAAAAAGGTAATGTTGCATGTTTAATTAGGCCAGGCTTGAGAAACTCTAAAAACAAGGCAATTGTCTCATTTGCAGAGGAGACATTTAATCAGTTATAAACTATTCAAAGATCTTTTTTTTTAAACATGACATAAACACTTTCAGATTCTAAAATAAGTAAAAGTGGTCAGAGTATCCTGCTTATGTAGTTATACTTTGTATCAACATAACTTATTTTATGGGTGTCTCAGTTTCCTTATGTTTGAAATGGGATAACAATACTTAACTCAGAGGGCTGTGGTGAGGATTAAATGAGTTAATAGATGTAAATCACTAAGGGTTGTCACAAAATAAGACCCATTCAATCAGTGTTAGCCATATGTTAATATAATCCTGTTTTGCTTTTTCTTTCTACCAGGAGGAAAATAGAAGCATAGGTTCTAAAACTTTAATGAAGGAAAGGAATTTCACTCTAATTTATTAAGTGCTGATGTTCAAGAATTCGATTAAGAAGATGATCTAACTGAAACCTGAATGCTGCCTAGAGCTGAAAGAGGTCAGTTTACCAAATACATTGTTTCCATTTACATTATATTTCCACATGCCTGTCAAAGTTTTAGCATCTTCACAATGACCTGCTTAAGACCATGATTCCATACTCTACTGAAAACTACATGAAAGCAACATTAAGCTGGACTTAAACGTGGAAATCAACCTAAAAACAAACAAACAAATATCTTCCAAGTGTTAAGTAACAATCCAGTTCTTATCTCTCTCAGTGTAATAAAATGGAAATTCAATGGAGAAATGTGTTCAATAATTTGATGTCAAATTGTTTTCAAAATTGCTGTTCAATGCCTGAAAAAAGTACTAAAAGGGGGAAGAAATCAGCCCAGCATTCTCTTTCAACTATGATTATTAAGTAAATAGCTTTATACGCTCTGGAATACGTTCTCGAAGGATTGTAGTAAGAAAGAAGTTTTGTCACTTTCTGTAAGGGCTTGCCCATTTAATACGGATCGCTCCGTCTGGGCAATAGAGCACGCTACCTTGGGTCCCAGACGCAGAGTCTGACCCAAACAATCTATCTAGACCACCATCCTGAATAGGCAGGGGTTGCAAAGGGCATGTTCTAAATCCAAGACTCAAAGATAACCAGAATAAACTCTATTCGATTTTGAACTTGACACTTTCACAAAAGATAATCGTCGTCAAACTCCCTTCAATGGATTTAAGATGCTATTCAATTACCTGGCCGTTTTACTCTGTCCATCCATCCACTTAGCTTAACATTAGACAGCGCATCTCCAAAACCTCTCCTTTTCCTCACAAATACCTTCCCCAGAACAATCCAATGCCCAAAGGAGGTCTTCATAGCAAGGTCTCACTTCCCTCTTTTCAAAAAAAAAAATGAATGGGCTCCCCCAAAAGTAAAGCCTCGCCAACTTGGGGAAAAACAGCCTGCCAAGCTTTGCAATTCAACCCAGCGAGTGGGGGACCAGGTCTGGCGAGGCACCGAAGCGCACAACTACCCTGCGCGTCTGCAGATTCCGTAACGACCCGGACACCCTGCGCCCCAGAGGCTCCCACGGCGCCCCCACGGCCCCCGGGGCCCCGCGCCCAGCGCACTCCTTGGGAAGAACTCACCTTGCTGGGCTCCGGCGTCCTCGAGCAGCAGGAGCAGGATAAGTAAGAGGAGGAGGAACAGAGGCCTGGGGAAGGAGGTGGAGGAGGAGTTGGAGCGAAAAGGGAGGGGGTAGGAGCGGGAGAGGGGGAACGCGGCCCGGGCGGGGGCGGCGACCGCGGCCCGGACTAGGAAACGTTGAGGGCTGTGCTCGGCTCTCACCACCGCCCGGCTCGCCATCGCGGCGGCCGGCAGTCCGCCTGCATAGTGCGGCCGCCCCGGGGCCGCGGCACCGGGCGAGGAGGCAAAAGCAGCGGCGGGAGAGCAAGAGGCAGCGCGCGCTTCGCCCCACGCCGCCCGCACTCCGCGAAACCTCCTTCTTCTTCGTCCCTTCCCTCCGCTCCCCTCCCCGGGACCCCAGGCCGTAGCGCTAGGGAGGGGAGGGAGAGAAATGGGGTGCTCGAGCCGCGGAGGACAGCTGGGGCGACGCGCCTCCAGAGCCGCGTTCAGCAATCCGACCCCTGCCCACCGCG
>NW_011494740.1:612658-613021 GCF_000754665.1 Bison bison bison
TGAGGATGTTTTTCTTATCTCTCCTCACTTTTCTTTGGAACTCTGCATTCAGATGGGTATATCTTTCCTTTTCCCCTTTGGCTTTCGCTTCTCTTTTTTTCCTCAGCTTTCTGTAAGGCCTCCTCAGACAAACATTTGCCTTTTTGCATTTCTTCCTCTTGGGAATGGTGTTACTCACCGCCTCCTGTATAATGTCACAAACCTCATTCCGTAGCTCTTCAGGCACTCTATCAGAGCTAATCCCTTGAATCTATTTGTCACTTTCACTGTATAGTCATAAGGGATTTGATTTAGGTCATACCTGAA
This sequence comes from Bison bison bison, assembly GCF_000754665.1. Taxonomy (NCBI): domain Eukaryota; kingdom Metazoa; phylum Chordata; class Mammalia; order Artiodactyla; family Bovidae; genus Bison; species Bison bison. The sequence goes on from NW_011494740.1 coordinate 612,965, forward strand.
TGGTCTAGTGGTTTTCCCTACTTTTTTCAATTTAAGTCTGAATTTGGCAATAAGGAG
>NW_011494740.1:613121-621264 GCF_000754665.1 Bison bison bison
TCAACACTCGTTAGCCTCGGTCGACCCGTTACGCTCCCCGGCCCACCTCCTCGATCTCCACCGCCCCTCCATCTCTCTCCTCCAATCCCCTCGCGGCCTTGGGAAGCGTCCACCCGCCTCCCCAAACGGTACCGCCCCAAACTCTAGCCCCGACAGCCCCCGCCAGACCCGCGCGCCTGTTATTGTTGGGACTTCAGCCCAAGCTGATCCCGGAGAGGCGGTTGCTTGCTCTGGTCAATGACTTCCGGGACTTCCCCTAGCCCGCTCTCCCTGCTGCTCTGGCCCAACTTGCTCATTGCTCCTCCCACGTCGCACATCAGGCCACTGGAAGGGGTGGGAAACCTGGATTCTGGATGATTTTAGCTGGGAGCTGAGTCTGAGGGACTTTTTTTTCCTCAATAGCAGAGCATTTTTTTTAAAATTAAAATTACATCCAGTTGTTGCAGCAACTCCCAGTTACAATAACAGATACAGTGTTCAGTGTAAGATATATATGTATTTACTGTTTCCTATGCCTTTTACTATGTTAATGTGGGCCGGAGGATGGCCGGAAAAAAAAAGTATATGACAAGATCCATGCCCCTAAAGCAATTTAAACCTGACTTCCTAACGTTCACTAAGCCATTCTACCAAGACTTGTTGGTCACCTGCTGTGTACCTGCAAACGTACAAGTTGTGGGATTTGCAGTCATAATACAGAAATCTTCCAAGATCTTGTGTTGGGACAGAGATGGAAATGCATCATGAAAATCAGAATAAAATAAATACTAACTAGAGTCGCGAGTAATCAGATGGAGGCTGTTAAGAAGATGGAGTAACCAAAAGAAAAAAAAAAAAGAGAGAGAGAAATGTCACAAACCTCATTCCGTAGCTCTTCAGGCACTCTATCAGAGCTAATCCCTTGAATCTATTTGTCACTTTCACTGTATAGTCATAAGGGATTTGATTTAGGTCATACCTGAATGGTCTAGTGGTTTTCCCTACTTTTTTCAATTTAAGTCTGAATTTGGCAATAAGGAGTTCATGATCTCAGCCACAGTCGGCTCCCAGTCTTGTTCTTGCTGACTGCATAGAGCTTCCCATCTTTGGCTGCAAAGAATATAATCAATCTTCTTGATTTCTGTGTTGACCATCTGGTGGTGTCCATGTGTAGAGTCTTCTCTTGTGTTGTTGGAAGAAGGTGTTTACTATGACCAGTGCATTCTCTTGGCAAAACTCTGTTAGCCTTTGCCCTGCTATATTCGGTACTCCAAGGCCAAATTTGCCTGATCACTGCATGCAAGATAGGCACAATAAAGGACAAAAATGGTATGGACCTAACAGAAGCAGAAGATATTAAGAAGAGGTGGCAAGCATACACAGAACTATACAAAATAGATCTTCACGACCCAGATAATCACAAAGGTGTGATCACTCACCTAGAGCCAGACATCCTGAAATTCAAAGTCAAATGGGCCTTAGGAAGCATCACTACAAACAAAGCTAGTGGAGGTGATGGAATTCCAGTTGAGCTATTTCAAATCCTAAAAGATGGTGCTGGGAAAGTGTTGCACTCAATATGCTTCAAATTTGAAAAACTCAGCAGTGGCCACAGGACTGGAAAAGGTCAGTTTTCCTTTCAGCCCCAAAGAAAGGCAATGCCAAAGAATGCTCAAACTACTGTACAATTGTACTCATCTCACACACTAGTAAAGTAATGCTCAAAATTCTCCAAGCCAGGCCTCAACAGTATGTGAACCATGAACTTCCAAATGTTCAAGCTGGATTTAGAAAAGGCAGAGAAACCAGGGATCAAATTGCCAACATCTGTTGGATCATTGAAAAAGCAAGAGAGCTCCAGAAAAACATCTACTTCTGCTTTATTGACTATGCCAAAGCCTTTGACTGTGTGGATCACAATACACTGTGGAAAATTCTTCAAGAGATGGGACTACCAGACTACCTGACTTGCCTTTTGAGAAATTTGTATGCAGGTCAGGAAGCAACAGGAAGCAACAGTTAGAACTGGACATGGAACAGTCCAAATAGGGACTGGACTGGTCCCAAACAGGGAAAGGAGTACATCAAGGCTGTATATTGTCACCCTGCTTATTTAACTTATATGCAGAGTATGTCATGAGAAACGCTGGGCTGGATGAAGCATAAGCTGGAATCAAGATTGCTGGGAGAAATATCAATAACTTCAGAAATGCAGATGACACCACCCTTATGGCAGAAAGCAAAGGAGAAATAAAGAGCCTCTTGATGAAAGTGAAAGAGGAGAGTGAAAAATTTGGCTTAAAGCTCAACATTCAGAAAACTAAGATCATGGCATCTGGTCCCATCACTTCATGGCAAATAGATGGGGAAACAGTGGAAACAGTGACAGACTTTATTTTTTAAGGCTCCAAGATCACTGCAGATGGTGACTGCAGCCATGAAACTAAAACACGCTAGTTATGACCAACCTAGACGGCATATTAAAAAGCAGAGATGTTACTTTACCAACAAAGGTCCCTAGTCAAAGCTACGGTTTTTCCAGTAGTCATGTATGGATGTGAGAGTTGGACTATAAAGAAAACTGAATGCCAAAGAATTAATGCTTTTGAACTGTGGTGTCAGAGAAGACTCTTAAGAGTCCCTTGGACTGCAAGGAGATCCAAGGAAATCAGTCCTGAATATTCATTGGAAGGACAGATGCTGAAGCTGGAACTCCAATACCTTGGCCACCCGATGCAAATAACTGACTCATTTAAAAAGACCCTGATGCTGGGAAATATTGAAGGCGGGAGGAGAAAGGGATAACAGAGGATGAGATGATTGGATGGCATCACCGACTCAATGGACATGAGTTTGAGTAAACTGCTCCGGGAGTTGGTAATGGACAGGGAATCCTGGCATGCTGCAGTCCATGAGGTCACAAAGAGTCAGACATGACTGAGTTACTGAACTGACTAACTGGGATGTTTTTAACATGGGACCCTAAAGACGGATGGTGTCATTAAAAAATTGGAAAGGTGAATTAGGTTGTATGAGAGAGCGAGTCAGTTTTGGACATACTGGACTTCCATTATGGTCCAGTGTTTAAGAACCCACCTGCCAATGCAGGGGACATGGGTTCATTCCTTGGTCCAGGAAAATTCCATATGCCTCGGAACAACTAAGCCTGTGTGAGACCACTGAGCCTGTGTGCCTCAGCTACTGAAGACTGCCTACCTAGAGCCGGTGCTCCATAACAAGAGAAGCCACCATAATTAGAAGCCCGTGCATTGCAACTGGAGAGTAGCCCCAGCTTGCTGAAACTAGAGAAAGCCTGAGTGCAGTATCAAAGACCCAGTACAGCAATAAATAAATAAATAAAAATTCTGGACATACTGAACTTGGGATGTTCACTCAGCTAGTACATAATGTTATATAACAGGCAGGTTAACATTTTAGTCTAAAGCTCAGGTTGAGGAATACCTTGAAGTTATGGGTGAGGGTCATAAGACTAAGATCCTCAAATGAAAATCTGAGAATTCAAAAGGACTTTGGAGGTCATCTTTTTCAATTCCCCTGCTAACCCCTCATACACTAAAACCCTTCCACCAGTTTTTATTCAATTAGCATTTATTGAATGCCTATAAAACCCGACTGTGCTTAAGGCCTAACATGGACAGTAAGCAAACAAAGTTCAGTCAAAGGAGCCAACATTGTATGGGGGAAGCAAACATATAAAGAAATTTGTTGCTATCAGTGCCATGTTGGAAGTATGGACTGATGACCCAATATCAAATGGAAGGAGTTCAAGGAACCCGTCATGGCAAGGATGAACCTCTACCAAGTCCTGAATGAGAAGACAAAGTGAGGAAGGTGGTCTCAGGCCAGCTGTAAAGTAGGCTGGCCCACAGACCCCATGGCAAATGGCGCTGATGGAGCTGAATGAGGTTAACTACTGCTGACTTAGTGGGAGCAACTGGAGACTAGTGTGGAAAAGTGGGTAGGGACAAGATCTACAAGAGAATGAGATGGTTGGATGGCATCACTGACTCGATGGACATGAGTTTGAGCAGGCTTCAGGAGTTGGTGATGGACAAGGAAGCCTGGCATTGCAAAGAGTCGGACACGACTGAGCGACTGAACTGAACTGAACTGAAGAAGTCAGAATTTTATTCTGTAGTATTGAGAAGCAACCGAAGGATTCTAAGAAAGAGTGACATTATCAAATCTTTACTTTAGAAAGCTCAACCGGATAGGTAGGTGAGGAATGGACTGGAGGAACAGAGACTGTGGAGACAGGAAGAGCCAGTGCAGAGACTAGCCCCATGATCTGTGTGATTAAAGGGAGTGATGGTGGGTCTGAACAGCAATTCCAGTGGGCTTTGGAAAGGGGAGAGTTTTCAAGGAATGTTTATGAATGTTTTACTGCCTCAATATGGTGAGTAAGGAGGAGTTGAAGAAGATGCTCAGGTTTCTAAGTAGAAGGCAGTGCCTATCACACAGCAAGGGAAACTGGTTGGATGAGAATGTAGAAGACAAGGCTATGAGTTCAGTACGGGGACAGTTGAATATGTACTGATGTGACAGGCAATCAGTCATGTGCTAAGACTTCCAGGTATTGCCGTTCTCTCTGAGACAACCCGTCTTGTTTGTTGGACAACTCCTTTCATCAGGCATTGAGAGATAACCTTGAGGTCACAGAGGTGGTGGACAGAGCAAGATTTTATGAATCTCAGGATGGTGTTCTACTGACTACACAGAGCTGCACCAGAGGCAGAGTCTTCCTCTGTGAGCTAACAGGTTAGAGAAGCCTTCCTGGAACAGGGAAGCTGGGCTGTAGGTGCCTCGACTCCTTGTTATCATAGGATGAAAAGATCCTGGCAACACATACCTACATATACCTAGCACAAGAGGTAGGAGCACTTACATTCTTCATCTCTTTTTTTCATCCCTGTTTTACAGACTATCTGGAATTTTAAAGGGTTATTAAAAGTGGAGAATAGAGAGCTAAAGAGGTTCTAACTGAGGTCAATGGCAGGAAGGGGATGAGGGGGAAAGGAGCAACTCAGAGTTATATAGAGAGAGGTGAAATCAAAATATCTTGATGACTGAGATCATTGAACAACTTCAGTATGTATTCTTATGCTTCCATTTCCTGGGATTTAGGAAATACAGAGTACAGAACTCTGGCTGAAGAACATCTGTGGAGGCCCCATTACTGTCTGAATGAGGGACCTGTAAGCAGAGCAAGTAGGTAGAAATTCTTTCTGCCTCTGTTCTCTTCTCACTTCTGAACATTGTTATTCTACTAAGTTTGCAAAAATGACCACAAAAGACCACACTGAGAGGGCCAGAATCTTGGAACACCTCACACCAGTAGAGTATAACAGATACTCATTTCTAGGACAATGCCTGCGGAGGGTAGAATTCTAGTTTATATGAGGTTTCTCACTGCCTGCATGTTACTCAGGCCAATTTTGTCATCTTCCTCATCTCTGGGGCTTGGTGTGTGTGGGGGTGGGGGTGGGGGTGGGGGGTTGACATCTGCTGAGGCATTACTTGTCCAGGACTATTAACACGCATGACTCAGATGGCTGGGCTAGATTAGAACTGAGGATTCTAAGCAGGACCCAGAGTAGATGGTTCTGGAGGAGGGCCATCATCTGAGCAACCCCTGGAAGCTAAAGTGCTTCCACAAAGGAGACCCTGGTCCAAGCTCCTTCCTACAGAGTCTCAAAAAGGCATGTACTTTAGGGGTTCCCATGGGGACAAGACCAACATAGAAAACACATACTGAGTAATTAATGCCTTCACGACACAGGAGCTCACTGACAACGCACTAGGACTTGTAGCAGTCACGGTGACTCTGTTCATGGACTGGTAAGTGAATGAATACTTTGGATGGAGGCTCTGGGAAAAGGCATGCATGGGGTAGTTGTATATGAAATATAAGAAAACTGAAATATATATCATTTTAATATATTTATGTTTGTTTAATCCATGTTAAGAAATTTAAAAATAAGTAGAGTCTCACCTTAAATTTTAATTCCAAGACCTTACTCCCCTTTTTTGTCCTCTCTCTGTTCCTCTCATTCTTTCTTCCTTAATTGATAAGTGGAGGAATAGTGAAAATGAAATTGACCTGTAGAGAAAAGGAGAAATATGAAAACAGAGGTAACATACCACTATTTCTGCTTTCAAATGAATCCCAGATCAGCCACTTCTAAGGAAATAAGATGGAGGAAAAGAAGCTGGGGGCTGGTGTATTTGCTTCTGACTGTACCAGAACATCTGGGTTTTAATGGTATGATACAGTAAGAATCCTTGGCACCATCATTGCTATTAAATGTCTGTTATGCATTAATAAAACAGAAGAGGCTCATTTAATATGGCATTCATACTGGAAACCTTGGGATGATGATATGTAATGAATCACTGGTGGGTTTTATCAGTGAATGTGTATTTTTGGCAGGATAACAGAAAGAGAGAACAAATGAGAATTTACTTTTGTGATCTTCTAGAGGAATGGGAGAAAGAGAATGTGGCAGTTCTAGGGAAATATTTCAAACTTCAAAGACCAGAGCCCTAAGATCTGGTTACTGTTTTCACAGGAGCATTTTCTCTGTCCTGTTGACTGTTTGGACAAATGTTTACAACCAAGATGGTTGCTAAATGTCTGAATTCTGCTGAGGAGACTTTCTTCATTTCCACAGAAGGAAGTGGTTTGGATACATTTTTCTCCCTCTCTTGTAAGTTTCTTTCAGTGAGCCTTGTCAGTCAAATGTAGCGCTCAGGTTTATTGCTCCAATTTCCTTAATATGTATAAATTATTTCTTTAGGTATTTATTTGTTATAGCAAATATAAGTGTTGGGAACCTAATTTATTATAGAAGATATTGAATTTCTACTGGTAGATAAAGAGGTTAAATATTTTTTCTTGTCCTATTTCAGCAACATGATTAACCATGATAATTTTCCATTTGCCTCTTCCTCTATTACAAGCATCTCTCTCTTTCCCCACCCTACCCTCCTTGGTTTTTCTAGGAACATAAGAAATTTAACCAATTCACTTTCTTGGGGGTCAAAAGAAGAAGGCTTCAGCTTGGTATTTTATCTCTAATGGAAGCTGCAAAGGATTTGTGTACACACTGACCTCCATAAGAGCAATATCATGCCTAGAAATTAGAGAATTAATTACATATGCATGGTTAGCAGAGAAGTGAAAATTGAAGAGTGAACATACCAGAGTACTGGCAATAATATGATTTAGGTATGTAGTAGCTGCACGCCTCCCCCTGAATTCTTTCCTCTGGGACCTTGGCTGGCAACGCAGCCCAGAATTAAATAGACAAAGATGAAATGCTGTTTGGCTTCTGAGAAATTGAGTTGTTTCATGAGCTCATGGAAAACTATAACCAGATAGTTCTATCCAACTGAAAAGTGCTGTCTAGCCTCCAGCAAGGCTCCTGGCCTCTTTAGGTGTCAGTTTCCTTGTCTGGAACAGAAGATATTTAGATATCAGTATATGCATCTGTCTGGGTGAGTGCTCAGTTGTGTCCGACTCTTTGTGACCCCATGGACTATAACGTGCCAAAGCTCCTCTGTCCATGGGATTTCCCAGGCAAGAATATCGGAGCATGTTGCCATTTCCTTCTCCAGAGGATCTTCCTGAGCCAGGGATCGAACCATCTTCGCTTACATCTCCTGGATCGGCAGGCAGATTCTTAAACACCTCACCACTTCATTTGGAGCTTCCGCTCCAAATTTTTGCATGATTCTTTTCTAATTTGTATTTCCTATAGGGTCCATGGGATTCCCTGGTGGCTCAGAGGGTAAAGCATCTGCCTGCAATGTGGGAGACCTGAATTTGATCCCTGGGTCGGGAAGATCCCTTGGAGAAGAAAATGGCAACCCACTCCAGTATTCTTGCCTGGAAAATCCCATAGACGGAAGAGGAGCCTGGCAGGCTACAGTCCATGGAGTTGCAGAGATGGACACAACTGAGCGACTTCACTTCATAGGGTCTGTAGTAATAGGATGCATGCTTGCATGCTAAGTCGCTTCAGCCATGTCCAACTCTTTGCAACTCTCTGGACTGCAGACCACCAGGCTCCTCTATCTGTGGAATTCTCCAGGCAAGAAAACTGGAGTGGGTTGCCATGCCCTCCTCCAGGGGGTCTTCTTG
>NW_011494740.1:621364-631639 GCF_000754665.1 Bison bison bison
ATGCATAAATTTAGACAATTCTTCCAAATTCTCATTGTCTGCTGCTCCCTTTCATCTCACAGCCAGATTCTAAATCCTTAATCCCTATATCACTTCCTATTATAGAAGGGAGAGGAAACTGATGACTACAGAATTCCTATCTGTGAAAGCATTGTTTGTGCTGAGCAGGAGTGGCTTTACAGGAGTTGCTTCACATACCCTCACCCTGCCCAGCAGTGCCCTTATAAACAGGGGCTGGATGAAGAGTTTCAGTTCTGTTCTGTGAAAGGAGCAGATGGGACCTTGGAGGGGGAGGGGACCTTATCAGGAAGGAGATGGGGGAGGTCAGAGGAGATAAAGCTGGCCTGCAATTTGAATGGAAGCTGGAGTTGAGGAAAGGCGAGAAACAGTGCAAATTCCCCAGTGATTGGAATGCTAAGATTGTTTGTGGCATATGCCACTCCCACCCCTCTTCCTCCCAAATTCTTCATTAAGTTTGCTCTAGTCACAGCCTAGACCGGGTGAAACTCTGAGAAAAGGGGAGTTGTACACAAGTTGTGTAGGGGACAATCAGGTTGTAGAGTTTATTGATTCTATATGGAAAAGGAGGGATGCTTCCTTAAGAGGTGAAATGACAGCAGAGATCAAAAATTCAGAGAAATCAGAAAACTCCTAGAACCAGAGGCCCGGAGAAACCGAACCCTCTGTGCCACTCACCATTTCTTAACAAGAGACTCAGATTCCATCCCTAAGTACGTCAGGATATTTGAACTATTTTAAGTATTAAAGGACGACGTGATTGTTGCAAGCTAGAAGATTTGGAATCATCCAGGTAGCTGACATCTGTTATACTAGGACAAGTGAATAATAATAACAATAATTCTACTTTTTATTTTCTAAGATTCAAGAGAATAGAATTAGAGATTGTTTTTAATGTGCATATTCTTTCAACGATTCCTTTTGGATCTTTAAATTTAATTTAGATCCTTTAAATGTAATAAGTCAGTAAAATAGGAAGCAGTATTTTCAACAATCAGCCTTTAGAGATTCAGTGTGTAAAACGAATACCTAAGGCTTTTAAAACAAATAAGTATATCATCTCCTTCATATCACATTCACAGACTAGCTAATGTTAGCCTGCCTTTCAGTACAATAAGGTATAAATGAGATGCAAAATATACATTTTCATTTAAATTGATTTTTTTATTTGGGGCATTCTATTAACCATAGTTTGTGAAATGACAGACTGTAGACTAAAAGGAAATAACATATTGTTCAGATTAACCTGACTTGCCATGAGCTTCTGCATTAATCATCAGGTTTTAACACCAATAGAAGTCATGCTTTACATTTGACTGACATACACTATCATTTTGCTCCTAGTTAACATACTGCACAAAAGTGATAATGTGAGGGATTTTTCTGAAGGATTGATTGCAGACCAAGATAACTCCTAGGAGGGGAAAAAGGCAGAATATAATTTCCCTTGCTTGGCTAATTTCTTTTTTTAATCTTGAAGGACAGTACATGCCTAGTGCTCACAGAATTTTGAATAAATAAAATTATTTTCTCATCATATATCTGGCATTATATACTGGTAATCCCTTTAAATCAGAGCTTAGTTTCCATTTGTAGGTCTGAAAATATGTAGATTCATTTTTGATAAATATAGTCAGTATATTTGATACTACTGATGACTAAAATGGAGGGTGAGAGAAGACCTTGATAAAAGATATAAATTATTGTCACAAAAAGTCACATAGTAACAAAAAATCATGGATTTCCTATTTGCCTAGGTGTCATTTGCAAGATGCTCAGATATTAACAACAGTTCCACCTTATAACAAAATTTAACTATTTGTTTAGCTGCTTGATTTGAAACAGTAAAAGTGATTTTATTTCCCCCAAATCAAATACCAGACAAAGCAATTCAGGATTCAATTTGGTCTTTTTATCACATGTTATTATACACATATACAAAAATAAGATTAACAAAGTACTTCCTATCATAATGTAAATATATCCATTTACTCTAGATACTGTTAGATGTCACATATGCATAAAATTAATTAAAGCACCTACAAAATAATATCCCCAACAGAGAGCCACGCAATATGTATATAATTCAATTGAACTTCTCTACAAGTTAACCAACTCTTAATAGCCATACATACATGCTTATGGCAGCTGTCAGTTTAGAGAAATTATAGTTGTGCATGGCCCAGAATAAAATCTTTTAATGCCATCTATGTCCTAATGGAAAACAAAATTAAACAAATGAGCTGTGTTTAAAGATACATTAAAATATTACACTCAGATACTTCTCTGGTGGTACAGGGGATAAGAATCTGCCTGCTGATGCAGGGGACATGGGTTCAATCCCTGGTCTGGGAAGATCCCACATGCTGTGGAGCAACTAAGTTCATGTGCCACAACTCCTAAGCCCACATGCCCTAGAGCCCGTGCTCCGCAGTAAGAGAAGCCACTGCAATGAGAAGACCATGCTCTGAAATGAAGAGTAGCCCTCACTCACTGCAACTAGAGAAAGCCTGTGTGCAGCAACAAAGACCCAGCACAACTAAAAATAAAATATAAATACATTAATTAAGAAAATATTATACTCAAATCCTATCTGTCATCACATATTCTCTCCTGAAAGTTAGTTTCCAACATTTATGTCCGTATACTATGTGCGCAAAACATTTAAGCTCTTCTTTACCTTTCAAGATTTTTTTCCTGGTCCTAGAATCATTTTCATAGTTGTGAATTTCATTCTATTCCATCATGTGACATTATCCCCACCTTTATTTTCCCAAACCAAATTAATCCAAGAGGTGGCTAACATCCGTGAAAGATAGAGTAACCTTTAAATATCTTTCTTTAAAAATTATCTTCATGGCCTTCATGTAGCCAATAAATGATAAGAAAACTGTATTTAGGAGAAGACAGTGTGAATTGTCTCTGATGATATCTTGAGAATGTAAAATATCCTTGAAAAAAAAAATGTAAAGAAACTCAGAATTCCACACTTACCCAGTGAATGTTCATTTTTTTCTCTAACAGATTTCCAAATTAATTTAAAACAAGCTGCATAAAAATTATGACATAATTTTCTGGACTGCAGAATCAATGAGTTGCTCTCCTGAGATGGTGAGTACCAACTAAGTCACCTGATTCTGAGAGCCCACTCTTGGAAACCTGTGGTCTCTTTTGAGTAGTGATGGGAAAAATACTGAGAACCACTGGGCTAGAAGATTCAGTTCTGACAACCAGGCAGTTTGAGTTCATTTGGGTCTCTGACTTTTTCAGATTTACAGTTAAAAATCCTTTTTATGTCTGTTTCTGCCAAGCTTATGTCCCTTCCAAGCTGTATATCTTCCATATTCCTTCTCCTTTTCTATGAGTCTAAAAGAAAACACTTTGATCCATTAATGGAATGTAGTTGACCCAATGCCCTCTCTGTCACAATGTTGATTTACAGCCGCCAGGAGCAACGGGCAGCAAGCCAGGCTGCAGACAGTGACTAAACCCCAACAACAGGTCAGATGCGGTGCTTGCTTAATGGGCCCCTCTGTCTCCAGTGAGCAGCCCGCCTGTCACAGTGGGTGCAGCTTTCTCATGGTAGGAATTAGTTGCACACATTTTCCTGCCTCCAGGATTTGTCAGAAGGCTGTCTATGACCAGGATGAGCCACTGAAGAATCATGCTCTAATACTGGGTCCCCTCCTGTGTGTGGGGAACCTGGCCAGAAGGGGAAGGGCAGGGCACTCACGTTTAGTGAGCATCTACCTCTGCTAGGTATTTGACACATGTGATGTTACTGATGTTTTCTGGCATCTCAGTGAAGTTTAATTATTCACACATGAAAACACTGGTTCAGTGATTAGGAAAGGACTCAGCAGGGTTGAGATTCCAGGCCTGCCTCACATGAGCAATGATCGTGTTTTTTCAGCCTAACCACACTGCCTCCATATTATTCTGAGAAATGCTTATGTCACTCAGTAACCTAGACGTTTTACAAAACCTGCTACCAACAGGCAATGAATACCTAATAAAAGTGCATTTTTTGTGTTACAAAATTATCATTTGATACAAATGGTTATTTTGAAAACCATGCTAGGAGATGTTCATTTTATCTCTTGTATTTTCTAAAAGCTCATAAAATTTTTGTCTTGAGTATTTTGATAAGTACACAAGCCCAGGTCCTGGAATTGTATAGCATTGAATTTGGGGTTCAGAGAATGTACTGGCATTCTTCATCTTTGCTGAATCCCACCAGAGATCGAAGAATCTGAGAGATTAATTTCCAGTTAAAAATGGTAGATTGACCACAATGTTTATTCCCTCCTCAAAATGATGTCAAAATGATATTAAAAGAATTCAGAAAGTATTAATATATACCAATAAGGACAATGGCTAGACCTGAAAATGGAGGGGTGGTGGTGGTGATCAGTCAGTGAATGTACCTATTGATCTGCAGGTCTCTGGTGCCCTTTTGCCTTCCTACTCTCACAATTCCAAAAACCAAACCACAATGTATATCTATAAAGTAAATGAAATGCTGTGAAACTTTCTGAGATTCTGGAACATTCTCCTATGCCAGAAGTATGCTGCTTATATTTTGTCTTGGGCCCATTGAAGGTCTCTTGAGGTAGGCTTGGTCAGTGGGTATTTTCATCTCATATCTCTGGAAGTCCCAACATTCTGTTTGCATTTTAACAGCTACTTACTAGATAGGCAAGAGCACGAACTGACTTGGTGCCAAGCTAATTGTCAAGCTCTTTTGCAGTGAGCCAGTTTGGCAACATAAAACTGTAAATTTTATAGTGAACCATATGATAATTTTGTCATAAACTGGGTTCTGAAGGCATTTCTTTTCAACCACCAGTGTGTATTAAGTCACTTCAATAGTGTCTGATTCCTTGCGACCCCATGGACTCTAGCCCATGAAGCTCCTTTGTCCATGGGATTTCCCAGGCAAGAATACTGGAGTGGGTTGCCATTTCCTTCTCCAATAGATCTTCCTAACCCAGGGATTGAACCTGCTGTCTTGTATCTCTTGCATTGGCAGGTGGGTTCTTTATCACTAGCGCCACCTGGGAAGTTCCAACTTCCAGTAAATCTTAGAATAACCCTTTACCACCATAACCCCAAACATGAGAAACAATTGCTCTGCCGAAAGTCATGCTTGTGTCTCTACTTTGCTTCACTTCTTCCCCTCCTCCATGCTTTCAGCTGCTTTGCTACATCCACTTGCGTGAAGTCCACCTACAATGGACTTGGTACAAACTATTAAGAGTAACTGGAAATCACAAATATTGCTTTACACTGTTGGACTTTCTTAGCTTAGGTTAAAGGTTTTACAGAATCCCTTCTGGAGCTCAATTTTTCCCCTCAAATCTTACTGTAAAGTGAGCCATAGACCATTCCTTTAATATCACGTGATCTTAAGATCCAGGCTTAACTGTGAATGTTGTTCCACATACATGCTTACATTTTAAGTAACTAGAGTATTTGCTGCTAGAGATCATGGAATATTTTATATTAATTTTAGTGTCTCTTGACAATAGACAGCACCATAGTGGTTTTCAATACATTTTTGATGCATTAATAATGTATCAATGAAAGAACCGTGAGTTTTTTTTTTTTGCTCAGAAAAATTGTCTTCTTTTTTAGATTTTATGTGCCACCCTTCTATTTCCAGATTTTGCCAGTACCTTCTGTCCTAAAACCCATGTTACAGGATAAAAATAAAAAATAAACCCCTATTTAGCAAAGTCTGTATATTTAGGTTTCTGTTATTTGCAGCCATATGCACTCTTAACTGGAGAAGGCAATGGCACCCCACTCCAGTACTCTTGCCTGGAAAATCCCATGGACAGAGGAGCCTGCTGGGCTGCAGTCCATGGGGTCGCTAAGAGTTGGACATGACTGAGCGACTTCACTTTCACTTTTCACTTTCATGCATTGGAGAAGGAAATGGCAACCCACTCCAGTGTTCTTGCCTGGAGAATCCCAGGGCCGGGGGAGCCTGGTGGGCTGCCGTCTCTGGGGTCGCACAGAGTCAGACACGACTGAAGCGACTTAGCAGCAGCAGCAGCACTCTTAACTGATGTGTATGTGTGGGGGGAGGGATGTACCACACTCCTGCTGAAACAAATCATTAAGCAGGTCAATAATGAACATGTTCTAGGAGGAATTTGTATTGAAAAGGCTTTGCTGTAAACTGGCCTAACAGTCACTTTCATGGATGCTGAGTATGAAATTGGAAAAGAATAGGTGTGTGTATACGTATAACTGCATCACTTTGCTGGGCACCTGAAACTAACACAGCATGGTTAATCAACTATGGTGGTGGTTTAGTCGCTAGGTCATGTCTGACTCTTGCGACCCCATGGACCATATCCTGCCAGGCTCCTCTGTCCATGGGATTCTCCAGGCAAGAATACTGGAATGGGTTGCTATTTCCTTCTCCAGGGGATCTTCTCGACCCAGTGATCGAACCAGGTCTCCTGCACTGCGGCAGATTCTTTACAGACTGAGCTATGAGGGAAACCCTTAATCAACTATGAAGTATGAAGTGAAAGTTGCTCAGTCGTGTCTGACTCTGCCACCCCATGGAATATGCAGTCCATGGAATTCTCCAGACCAGAATATTGGAGTTGGTAGCCTTTCCCTTCTCCAGGGGATCTTGCCAACCCAGGGATTGAACCCACGTCTCCTGCATTGCAGGCAGATTCTTTACCAGTTGAGCCACCAGGGAAGCCCAGAGATGTCTGGCAAGCATACAAATACATGTGATAAAAAGTGGAGTCCAGTGCCTACCATGAAATGGGTGTAGATGCAGTGGGTAAAGACTTTGCATTTTGTTGGGGACATCTGGAAAGCTTCATAGAAGAGGCCTTGAAGATGAACTAGATTTCAGTAGGTTGAAAGGTTAGGATATGATCAGAGAAGAGAATGGTGTAGACAAAGGCATGAACGTGCGAACATGGAAAGTATGATCTTAAATGTTATTAGCTACCATACAAACTATACTATTTTTTCCCAACTCCTGATAACTGTCAAAATAACATTTTAGATCACTGAGATCCTGCATTTATATTTTAATTCAGCTACCACTGACCCTTTTGTCAGAGAAAAAATTTATTTCTCTGTTTAGTTCTAGCAACAAAAGGATGAACTGAGGACATTGTGAATTGGTGGTATTAATTAAACAAATTCTTCATTTTTACCCTCTCTCTGTGATAGAGTTTGGAATATACTAGTACCATATTTATTTTCCATGATTTTTTGGAAGTTGCTGTTTTTAACGACCTCAGGATTATAATAAATGCAATCTCCTTGACTATCTTTGCCCACCCTGTAATGGGTGATGATCTTTAACTGGACTCCTTCTCAAGCAAAAGAACATTCTACAAAGGAACTGATAGGGCCTGTGTACTGATAAGAATGTGTATTTTGTGAATTTTTCCACAGTGTGGGAGAATCCTTAGTGAATCTTTATTCACCACTTTAACTCCTATATTTTTAAAATCAAGTCTCTGATATACTTTGTTCCTTGATGGTGGGATGGAGAGATTACCTTTCTTCAAGGTTGCCAAGTAATTAATACCATGGACTTCTTGGCACATAATCGGAGCCAACCATCTGAATGATTGAACACACTGTAGGGTTGTCAGCAAAGAAATGTAATTAATTAAAAGTGTGCGTAACAAAAATTATATTCTCTGTGGGCACAAGGAAGCTGGAATAATGCTACTCTGAAGCTGCCACATGCACATTGTGTATTGTTCAACTCTAGACAGTGACATTCGCAGCATAGTCTGGGGAATGGCACCCTTGTTGCTGGGTGGTGCACAGCCGCCAAGGCCATACAAGGCAGCCCGGGCCATTCTTTGGTTGTCTTTTGTTGTGCTGACTGTAGCTGAAGGAGTCTCTTGCCAAGTTTCCCTGTATATTTTGCCGTTCCTGCAGCTCTTACTTTTCTTGGAGCTTTGGCAGTGGGATCTGTTGGCAGCTCTGTTATCCTAGGCCGTCTTTGCCTGTGTCCTTGAGTTCCTAGACAACCTTGAAAACTGACATGCATATACCCACAGTCTTTGCTGGGCCTTTAATGGGGATATTTTCTCTGTTACCATTTTTTCCCCTCCTTCCGGTTGCCAAGGTCTTCCCCTGCCTGTGACTTTTTGCTTCTAAGAGAACCATATTTTGTTTTTGTGTCCTTTTATGAGGGTGACTATATCATATACAGCCTAACTGAGAACACTTTAAAATATTTCATATGGTCATCCTAATACAAGGACACAAAGACCAAACATGATTCTCTAAGAAGGAGCTATTGATAATGACACTGGGATAACAAATATAAACTGGGACTATCCTGAACACCCTGGGGTGTCTGATCACCTGCCCTTCTCTCTCTCTAAGCTGATATGCAGCAGGTTCACACCTTAAAGAGTAGGAGCTATGTGTGGGATATTTCTGGGCTTCCCTGGTGGCTCAGATGGTAAAGAATCCACCTTCGATGCGGGAGACCTGGATTTGATCCCTGGGTGGGAAGATCCCTTGGAGGAGGGCAAGGCATCCCACTCCAGCATTCTTGCCTGAAGAATCACCATGGACAGAGGAGCCTGGCGGACTATAGTCCATGTGGTTGCAGAGTCCGACATGACTGAGCGACTAAGAACAGCACATGGGATATTTCTGTTCAGTGAATCATTAGACAAAGCACCTTCACCATTAGCACCGCTCCCAGGACTCCAGACCTCCCTCCAGCATCTCAACAGCATGGCTTTGGCATGGCCAGAGGCCTATAGGGCCCTTGCTTGCTTGCTAAGTCACTTCAGTCGTGTCCAACTCTGTGCGACCCCATAGACGGCAGCCCACCAGGCTCCCCCCATCCCTGGGATTCTCCAGGCAAGAAGACTGGAGTGGGTTGCCATTTCCTTCTCCAGTGCATGAAAGTGAAAAGTGAAAGTGAAGTCGCTCAGTCGTGTCCAACCCTCAGCGACCCCATGGACTGCAGCCTTCCAGGCTCCTCCATCCATGGGATTTTCCAGGCAAGAGTACTGGAGTGAGGTACCATTGCCTTCTCCGTATACCAGGCCTAAGGTTTGCATGTGCTATGATTATTAAACATAATCATAAACAGTTATTAAACACCTTGCTATTATGCCAGTTCTTTTACCAGCTCCCTAGTCTCCCTTTCTCTTACTTTGTCATCTATCAACCTAGTCTCAGGACTGTGAAGATACCCACAGTCTATTTTTCTGTTTCATCTCTATTATACTTGTATGTCACATTCAATTTTGTAGCTGTTATTTATACTTGTCATAAATAGCAAGATATTTATTTAAGAGAGGAAGGTATTAGATTTTGTTATCAACATTACTGAATTGCAGGGTATTTATGGTTTCTTCAAGCAAGGAGCTTTGAAAGGAGAGTTCTGTCTCTTCTCATAATCACAGCATTGTAAAAAGATTGTTTCTGTGTGTGAATCCCCTCCCCTGGCTGGAATGTGGAGAAGACAATTGGTCTCCATGAATAGGATTAAGAAAACCAAAGGAGAGTTTCAGAGAGTTAGGGCTAAGAAGAGGGAAGAAAAAGATTGTGTTGTTTTGCTCAAAAATCACATGGCAAATATTTCGGATTACTAGGTCAAGTTAAGGCTTTGTGAGAAGTAGAGGAAAAAAAAAAAAGAAATTTTGTGACTGGTGAAAAAAAAGTTTCTTTTTTGAGAGCATCAACTATGAAACTTGGATGAAATTCCCCATATGGCAATTGTGAATTGAAGGGTGAGTTCTGGATCAAGAACCAATGTTTTCATGGCTTTATATAAATGTGAGACCTGAAATATTTAAAATGCTAATAGGCATTTAGCAAAGACTTCTTTGAAAATTTGGTATCTTTTTGGTCATGTCCAGAACTGAAATAGAGACAGGTGTAAGGGGAGCATAGAAAGTCTCACAGTGTGGAGACATATAGAAAGAGCATGTGACCCAGAGTCAAGTGAAAAATATGGGTTCAAATCCCAGCTCTGCCCCTTGCTAACCAACCTCTCTGAACAGTGACTCTTTCACCTTCAGTTCTGTTCAGTTCAGTTCAGTCACTCAGTTGTGTCTGACTCTTTGCAACCCCATGAATCGCAGCATGCCAGGCCTCCCTGTCCATCACCAACTCCCGGAGTTCACTCAGATGCATGTCCATCAAGTCAGTGATGCCATCCAGCCATCTCATCCTCTGTCATCCCCTTCTCCTCCAGCCCCCAATCCCTCCCAGCATCAGAGTCTTTTC
>NW_011494740.1:632610-646708 GCF_000754665.1 Bison bison bison
GCTCCTAGAGGAGGTGTATGGAGAAGGCAATGGCACCCCACTCCAGTACTCTTGCCTGGAAAATCCCATGGATAGAGGAGCCTGGTAGGCTGCAGTCCATGGGGTTGCTAAGAGTCAGACATGACCGAACGACTTCACTTTCACTTTTCACTTTCATGCATTGGAGGAGGAAATGGCAACCCACTCCAGTGTTACTGCCTGGAGAATCCCAGGGACAGGGGAGCCGGGTGGGCTGCTGTCTATGGGGTTGCACAGAGTTAGACATGACTGAAGCGACTTAGCAGAGGATGTATAAGTGTGCTTCAGGAGGCCCTATGAACCCCTCTGAAGCTATGGGAAAATCTTGGTAGATATTTGTGTCCTGGGAAACAGGCTCCATCATGTTCTTTGGATTCAACAAGAGCCGTCCTGGGAGTTAACTCCCACAGTCTATGGTTCCCCACTGTGTAGCAATGATATAGTTTTGGAAACTAATATCTGCTCTAGGGAGGTGTGCTTGATCTAAGGATAACCCCACATCTTCGCAATACTTGGTTTAAATTAGAGAGAATAGAAAAATAAACCTGATGTACCCATCACTGAGTGTTTTTCCTGACTTTTGAGAGAGAAAAACTGCTCTTTGACTAAAGGCACAGTCAGGGGAAGCATGTGACCAGCCTACAACTATGAAGGGATGAGTCTGACACTGTGGACGGAAGCACAGAGAAATGGAAAGAACTAAAGCCCTCATGACTTCAGTAAGCCCTGGTCCAACCATTTCCTGAAGCCTGACCTCCATCTGGACTTCCCTCCTGTTACTGATAAATGTTATGTAAGTGACCTTGGGTAGGGTTTTCTGTTACTTTTAAACAGTCATAGCTGAATGGAGATAGTGACCCCCAAAGCTGAGAGCCAGTTGTTTACGCTACATTAAAAGAAGAATCATAGAGAATGCTTAAATGAACTGTTTCATGGTTAAAACCATTTCAGTATAACTGGATAATGATGTCTTTCCTTACTTCATCTACAGAGGTGAAATAATTTGTGCTTTTCACTTTAATATGAGTGCCCTTGAACCCTTCTATAATGGTAGTGGGAAGAAGGAGCACTATCACATAGACGGAGGTGGTAGTGTGAAACTTAGGGAGTGTGCGTGGGGGAGGGCCTTTTAATTATGCAGTGAATACACTTATGCTTTCACGATAGTTTAGAAAAAGTCATATACATAAGAAATGTAATCAGGAAGGTCTGTGATGTAACTGTCTCAAGGCATCACTGGGCATGGAGCTGTCTGCTTTCAATCTTGATCCACAGTGCTCTTTGCTAGCCTTTTATCCTGGAGGTAACTCTTCTGCTTTGGTGCCATCGGTAATTGGATGGTCTCTGGGCACCAACCTAGTCTGTGTGCTTCACTTGCCTTTACAATCTACAGAGACACAAGTAAACCCTAACTTTAGTGGAGGACTATCCTCCCTGTACCCTTCTCATATCCACTCCTCATCCACACTGAAGAACCCTGGATTGGCACATCACCTTGCTTTTCTCTCTAGTGCACACTTACTTAAACCCCATATTCTACTTCCAGCTGCTCTCTATACCACTATAGGTCATGGAAGACTTGGGAAGATGAGGAGGGTAATCTATGGCCCGCCCACGGCTAGATCACAAAAAATGAAAGTGAAAGTTGCTCAGTCCTGTCCAACTGTTTCCAACTCCAGGGACTATAGCATCCCAGGCTCCTCTGTCCATGGAATTCTCTGGGCCAGAATACTGGAGTGGGTAGCTGTTCACTTCTCCAGGGAATCTTCCCAATCCAGGAATCGAACCCAGGTCTTCCACATTGAAGGCAGATTCTTTACTGTCTGAGCCACCAGGAAGCCCAGATCGCACCAGATTGCAAAAGGAGGGTAATTTATGGCCCTCTCGTGGCTATATCGCAAAAGAGTCAGGTATGACTTGGCAACTAAACAACAATAACAATACGGCTGTTAATAATATAATGTCAATGGCAAGATTTGCTATCTCTATAGCCTCTTCCATAATTCTGTGAAGTTGACTCTTCTAACACTCTAGACAGAAAGTTAGGTGAATGTCTACTTTACTCTCAGAACTCAAACTTAAAGGAAAATCTAAGGGAAATTCTGTGGGTCTATCCTTACTGCTATCCTGTTTGCATTTTTATCAATTCGATTAATAAATAGAAATCATAGTACTCTAGTCTACAGATGACACAATGCTGGGAGAAACAGCCAAACACAAAATATCTGAAAACCCTTGTCTAGTGCTTACTATATCCATTCTTCTATCTACCTTACCTGTATTAGCTCATTTAATTCTTATTTCATGGATGAGGAACAAGTTACTTGCCCAAGGCCACTTAGCAAGAGAAGAATAGGGTTGAGGTTTGAATCTAAGTGGACTGGCTCTACAGTACATGCTCCTAGTCTTTCTGTTTTGATGCCCTCAGCATGGTGTAAGAGTTAAGCCAATAGAATGGGTATTTTAGATATGCTAAAACAAACAGCAGA
The DNA here is from genome assembly GCF_000754665.1 of Bison bison bison. Taxonomy (NCBI): domain Eukaryota; kingdom Metazoa; phylum Chordata; class Mammalia; order Artiodactyla; family Bovidae; genus Bison; species Bison bison. The sequence goes on from NW_011494740.1 coordinate 635,118, forward strand.
ATACAATAGATAAGGAAAGAGCTGATTTTACAACAGATTATATGAAAGAGGTCAAGGGTTTTTGGTTGATCATAAGCTGGATTTGAAAGGAAATAAGCTGCTTCTAAAAAGGTTAACACAACCCTAGACTTCTGACAAGGAAAAATATGATTCAGCAGAGGAAGTAAATGTTCCACTGTATTCTAACTCTGACTAATAGATTATGCTGGAATATTTCATCTATCAGGTATCAGAGTTCACGAGCAATACTATCCAACTCAAGATGTTAGCCAAAATGATGTTCAGTCCAGTGACTACTCCATGTAAAATGAGGGCATATAATAGCAGTTTTTAGATATTTGAAGAATATCTGAAGAGGTATGGTCTATGGTATGGTTAATATCTTAGCTCAAAACCAAAAGGAATCATCTAAATATTCAAAGTCTTTCACAATAGTTAGGGCTGCCTCATTAAGCAGTGAGTTCCCAGGCAATAGAAGGTTCAAAAAGTGTCTGGATGACAATTTGTTGAACATCTCATTTGTTGGAAAATAGTGTTTATTGGAATAGCATTGCAACAAAGCTGTTTTAGGAATCTGGGTTTTCTTAGGAATCTGGCTTTTCAAAGGTAATTTTTAGCCAAAAATCAGGTATCTACACAATTGTTAACTGGAAAGCATCAAATTAAGAAAGCTTTGAAGGACTCATCTTAGCATATAATAATGGGCAATATTACCATTAAATTTGAAGGAAAAATACTTAAATGAAACTCCTAAACTCCTTATCATATATTTTACAAAAATGTTGTAATCCAATTTCAAATGGATGTTTTCCTGCCACTTTAGTGTTTTTAAGTGCTTTGTCTTTGAGAAAATACTGTAATAAATAAAAGTGGGCAAGTGAAGTGGCTGAATACCCTGTCAAGATGCCCTGTCCAACAAGTGCACATGTGATGAGTGAGGAAGGGAGAAAAGGTTAATGTAATTAGAGAAATGAATTCTGGGTAGCCCCAAAGAGCATGTCTTGTGAGTCATCTACATTCACATTTCTTTGAACTTTGTCTATCCTAAGGGAGATGAAGCAATTACATAGACATAATGTGTTACCCTTTCAGTACAATGCAACCCACATTCCTCCATACATTCATCATCATCAGTGGTATTTGTGTTCAGTGCTGTCACGCAAACTAGTTGCCAACAATTATTAAAAAGAAAACCGAAAGGTTATGCATTTAGGAGATAAAGCAAGGTTAACTTTTGAAACATGCTCTATGAAGATGTCAATCCATTAAGGGGAAAAAAATCACTAAGAAGCTCCTCAAAGATACTCCTGCATCAAGAACTATCTCCAGAGACCTACGAAGTAAATGAAGTGATTATCTGTCACTCACAATTCTCCGAAATGGAATCCACAATGGCTGTGATATAGCTGCATATGAGCTTCCCCTCACATTTTTACCTAGATTCTCATTCACTGATTGTGAAAGTCTTTTTCTCTGGACTTTCTCTCATTACCTGCTTTTTTTTTCTTTAACAACAAACAAAAATACTCTAGATTTCATTACCAGAGCCACTTATGTAGGGAGCATCCTGTCTGGCACGGTGTTAATACTACCTCTCTCAACTTCTCAGGAAAAAAAGAAACTATTTTCAACACATATTTTTCCTCCTCTTACCTCCTCCCCTCCCTTTCTCTTCTTTCCTCCTTTTTTCTCTCTTTCCCTCCATTCCCTTCCTCTTACTCCTCCTCCCACTCTTCCTCCTCTTCCTCTGGAATTGATGTTTCCCTTAAAAATGAATTTTCTTCTATCCCAATTAATTTTCTCAGACTACAAATAAAATAGCACTTATACTGTGCTTGCTATGTGCCAGGCAGTTTACTAAACACAATGCATATATTGGCTCATTGGTCTTTGTTGGTCTCTCCAACCTGAGAAAGTATGCCCTATTGTTACATCTTTCAGAGAAAGAAAACCAAGGCATGGAGAGGTTGTATAATTTGGCAACAATCACATGGTAATGAGGTCTGAACACAGGCCTTGTGGTTCCAAAGTCCATGCTTGAACCAATGACACATACCCCTTCTCGAACTTTAGGGTTTTCCAGAGCATGGCTTCCTTAGAGACTGATAAAGAAGGGAACTAACATTTACTGGGTATCTAATTCATGCCAAGCACTCAACATATATTATCTAGTTAGATCTCTGCTACAGCACTTCAAGTCAGGGATTATGATCCCAGCTTTATAGACAAGGTTAAAAAAAAGCAAACTTACCTAATGTCACACTGTAAGTTACAGAAACAGATTTCTGTCTAGCTAATTCTATACATTACCTTCTTCATATTAGATTGTCACTTGTAGCCAAATATAGAGCAAGAAGCCTGTACCTGAGACCTCATCTTTGGCACTGTCTTCTCATTCTCATACCATGACCTCTTGGGCACTCTAGAAAACTTGAGATAGTCAGTCAAGGCTTCATTTTTCTCTTAATTAGTCCTCAAGAATGTGCTCTCTTGTCTGGTAGACTTAGGCAACCTATGACCTCAGCTGGTTCTGAGTCATGCTGCTAACTCTGATCTGCATCACACACTTTTTTTTCTTTCTTTGTGGTCCTTAATCCTGAGATGGGATATCGAGAGGCAATGACTACAGAAGAACTGCATGCAGCACATTATAAGAACTATTAGGTTGAACCACATATGAAACAATGTTGCATACTTTTTATATGAAAGAAACTAATATTTTTGTTGGTAAAATAAGTCAAATAGTGAAATTTAATATGGATCAGCATCTTATGTTTTACAATACCCATTTTTACTTCAATAATTTGTATAAAGTACAGAAAATAGACCAATTTTTAAGGAAAGCATAATACTATTGTGAAAGTATACTTGTATCAGTATGTCTAATATAATTTTATTTCTTATCTAAATCATTTTTGGTGGGCCAAGCAGCTCTGGCAGCCTAGCATTTGCCATGCTGCTAAATCTCAAAGAAATTTAAAAATACATTGAGTTTCATGAAAATTAAAATATAGCGTATGTAAATTTGGGGGATCTAGTTAAAGCAGTGCTGAGAGGAAATCTATAGTGCTAGGTACTCTAGAAAAGAAGAAAAATCTCAATTGATAATCTAAATTTCCATCTTAAGAAACTAGGAAAAGAATTATAAGATACCCCCCAAGTAAGCATAGAAAGGAAATCATAAAGGAGGACATAAATAAATGAACTTGAATATAGAAAAAAGGAAAAAAATCAATGAAACAAAGACCTGATTCTTTGAAAAGATTAATAAAATTAATAAGCCTCCGATAAGATTAACAACATTGAAAAAAAGACACAAGTTACATAAATCAGGAATGAATCACTGTAACAAGGTCTATATAAGTATAGACCCTGCAGACATCAAGAGGGTAATAAGGGAATACTGCACAGAACCCTATACGCATGAACTTGACAGCTAAGTTGAACTGAACCAATTCTTCTAAAAGCACGAACTACCACAACTCATCAAATATGAAATGGACCATTTGAATAATCCTACAACAACTACAGATATTGAGTTTATGATTTAGACTATCTTCTCCGGCCCTTCCCTAGGCCCAGATGATTTCATTGATAAATTCTTCCAAACATTTAAGGAGGAATGACTGCCAATTCCACACAGCCTTTTTGGAAAATAGAAGAAGGCACATTTTCCAATTCATTTTATATGGTCAGCACTAACCTGATAGCAAAACTTGGCACAGGTATTATAAGACAATAATAGTAATAATAATAACAATAGTACTAATACTATATGACTCCTCTGCTTAGATCTGCTTCAGCTTCCTATGTAGAGGTGATAAGGAGAAGCTTATTTTATCCTATTCTTTGCCAGACACATACATTCTATGCATTCCTGATAAAGTGCTCTCCAGATGTGATTGACTATATGTGTGGCAGACCTAAACAGAATGGCTACTCTTGGGCTGATGATTAGCGTGAATGAATATATATTTAATACAAATATTTAATTAATATTTAACTTCTGTTATTGTTATAGCAATGTATTTTCCCATCAATAAGTAGTAAGAGCAAAAACTGTGCTTTTAAAATCACTGCGGTTAAAAAAAAATCAGTATGGTATGCATTCATGTTCATAACAGTATTTCTCAAAATAGCCAAAAGGTGGACATAACCCACGTGCCCACTGATGGATCAATGGATAAACAAAATGCGGCATATATATATATATGTTGTATATATATATATATATGACAGAGTATTATTCAGCCTTAAAAAATAAGGAAATTCTGATACATGTTACAACATGGATGAACCATGAGGATGTCATGCTAAGTAAAATAAACAGACACAAAAGGACAAATATTGTATATTTTGACTTATATGAGGTACCTAGAGAAGTCAAATTCATAGAGATGAAAAGCAGAATGGTGGCTGTCAGGGTCTAGGGGCAGATTAGGGGGAAAGTGGAAGTGAGAATGAATAGTCGTTTAAAGGGTACTGAGTTTTAGTTTTGCAAAATGAAAAGCATTCTGGAGATTGGTTGCACAACAATGTAAAATTAATTAACACTACTGAACTGTACACTTAAGAATGGTTAAGAGAGTAAATTTTATGTCTATTTTACCACAACTAGGAAAAAAACACCATTGTAAATACTATAGTATGCATGCCTTTTCTTAAAGACATTTAGGATAACTTCCTTAAAGTGTTGGGGTCACATTTTAAAGTGTTTGGTGAATATTTCCGAAGTGTTCATAGAAACATGGCACCAGTTTATGCTCCTTGCTGTTTAGTCGCTCAGTCCTGTCTGATTCTTTAGAGACCCCGTGGACTGCAGCAAGCTAGGCTTCCCTGTGCTTCACTATCTCCCAGAGTTTGCTCAAGCTCATGTCCATTGAGTCGATGATGCCATCCAACCATCTCATCCTCTGTCACCTGCTTCTCGTCATGCCCTCAATCTTTCCTAGCATCAAGGTCTTTTCCATTGAGTTGGCTCTTGGCATCAGGTGGCCAAAGTTTTGGAGCTTCAGCTTCAGCATCCGACTCTTTGCGACCTCATGGACTGTATCCCACCAGGCTCCTCTGTTCATGAAATTTTCCAGGCAAGAATACTGGGGTGAATTGCCATTTGCTACTCCAGGGGATCGTCCCAATCCAGGGGTTGAACCTGTGCCATCTGTATTGGCAGGAGGATTCTTTACCACTGAGCCACCTGGTTTCAGCATCAGTCCTTCCAATGAATATTCAAGGTTGATTTCCTTTAGGATTGACTGGTTTGATCTCCTTGCAGTCCAAGGGACTCTTAAGAGTCTTCTCCAGCACCACAGTTCAAAAGCATCAATTATTCAGTGCTCAGCCTTCTTTATGGTCCAATTCACTGGAAAAACTATAGCTTTGATTACATGAACTTTTGTCGGCAAAGTGATGTCTCTGCTTTTTAATGTACTGTAGGTTTGTCATAGATTTTCTTCCAAAGAGCAAGCATCTTTTAATTTCATGGCTGAAGTCACTGTCCACAGTGATTTTGGAGCCCAAGAAAATAAAGTCTGTCACTATTTTCAATTTTACCCCCATCTATTTGCCATGAAGTGATGGGACTGGATGCCATGACCTTAGTTTACTGAACATTGAGTTTTAAGCCGGCCTTTTCACTCTTGCAGCTAGATGTGACAATATAGCTAAAGTCTAATAATGAGATCTAAAAATAATGGTATGTATAAATAAAAAAAGTTGTATCTAAAAGTAATGGTATGTGGAGTTTCTGGAATGTTTTCTTTAAGTAAAGGACTTGTCTTCTTTCCCCTTTGTACCTGCTGCTCAGAATGTAGATAGGGCTGATGGGTCAGCTATCATTTTGGACATTGATTTCCATGTGAAAGTCACATGAAGCATAGCAACAAATAGAAAAGCTATGAATTCTTGACATTTGGAACTGCATTGTGGGCTCTGGACTGCCTGCCTCCAGACTGTTATGTTGGAGACAAATACATTTCTAGCTCATTTTGATCTCTTTGCTCCTGAATTTATCCTTTAGCTTTAGTTTTCATTCTTTTCAGTTTTTGTCATACAGGTGAAAAATACCTTAGTTTTGTTATACACAGCTCCTTGACCACTAAGAGATAAGATTTCTGGAGTTGTTGCTACTTTTAGCTAAGCAAAGGAGAGGTACCCAGGGGGAATTTTTTTCTTCTTTTCATATCTGGGATGGCATATTGCTAGGGTTTGCAATATGAAAGAGTACATTCATTATCATTACCTTTCTCTTTAATTCAGAGACTGTCTGGAAGATAAAGTTGCTAAGATCAATAGATATTTATTTAAACACTCTATGCAATTGATAGTTGGAAAGAATGCTTATATTTTGATCATCATGCTTTAGAGGATTTTAATAAGGATAAAAAACCAAGGTGTCAGATACTTCTGATTTTTTTAATAAAACAACTGCCCTGAGAAACTGGATCTAATGTCTCAAGGCAATTTAAGCCTTGTTACTCTTGTGGGATGGGTATGGGGAGGGAGCATGGTGAAACTCTGAAACCTTTGTTGATGTTTTTTAACCTGAGTGTATTATCACATGGGGGGCTTCTAAAAACACAGATTGCTAGGCCCCATGCCTCCAGGATTGACTAGCCACTTTCTAGGCCGGAAGAACAGCAAAATGAGCAACTCTGGTGACACTTGCCTCACTTTAGGCATTCTGCCACCCTTTTGGGATAACTCTGCCAACTCCAGGGACCAGGGAAAACAATTAGAAGGAAACAGAAATGGCAAGAAGGAGACTGTACTTGTTTGAGGTCACTGCTTAGATTTCGTCAGGACTTTGGACTGATTTTCATCAAGTAGACTGGTTTCTGTCAAATTAAACTTTTCCTTATTCCCACAGTAGGAGCACCATGTAAAACCTAATCTCTGCTTCAGTGCATGAGGTGAAGTATTAGTCGCTTAGCCCTGTCCAAATCTTTGTGACCCCATGGACTGTAGCCCACCAGGCTCCTCTTTCCATGGAATTCTCCAGGCAAGAATACTGGAGTGTGTGCCATTCCCTTCTCCAGGTGATCTTCCCCATTCAGGGATCAAACCCGGGTCTCCTGCATTGCAGGCAGATTCTTTATCACTGAGCCATCAGGAAGCCCTCTTTGCATACAGAGGACATTCTCCTTTTGGCATTAGGGAGCAGAGCTGCACACCCTCATCTTGTCTCCTTATAGATTAAATGATGCAACTGAATTTATATCACAGTGTCCTGGAGAACATGCAACTGCTATAGTAGATATTCCTGGCTATGTTTCAGCAACAAGAGAATTGCTTTAACTACTATTCCAGACTCCACCGATCTTTTCTGCTTTACTGTGTTGAGCATTAACTCTGAATTAGGATGTATGTGGTTGAAAATAAATGTTCAGCCACAGGATGAATTTATAGATGAGGTTTCTTAATAGTTGTTTCCTTTAACAACACTTCCTTTAAAGGCATTGCACATTATCAATATTTAACTTGGTGCTTATCCACTCTAAGTATTTTGTTTACAATTACCAAGTTACTATATTGTTGTCAGTTCTATGCAAACTTTTATCAACTAAAACACATCTGAGTGGAAAGTATTCATTATCTCATTTCAAACTCTGCAGTCAGGTCAATAGCTAAAAGATAGGTAAGACATAATTGAAATTTACAGATGTGATTTATTTTCTTATGTCAGTTGGAGATCTTATTCTATGAAAAAAATAGAGAAATAAATTTGGAAAGCCATTGAAAAACTGCTCACTTTAGCAATTTTGTTTTACAATTAAAAAAAAAAAATCAGAGATTCAGAGAGGTTAGATAATTTATTTGCTCAAGATCATGACTAAACTCATGACTGATCCAGTACTAGAAATGGGCCTCCTAGTGCTTTGTGAAGTCAATATTAAGTGTAGTGAACTGAATCCTAGCATTTCAAAGGATGTATGAATCATTATCGGAGAAGGCAATGGCACCCCACTCCAGTACTCTTGCCTGGAAAATCCCATGGATGGAGGAGCGTGGAAGGCTGCAGTCCATGGGGTCGCTGAGGGTCGGACACGACTGAGCGACTTCACTTTCACTTTTCACTTTCATGCATTGGAGAAGGAAATGGCAACCCACTCCAGTGTCCTTGCCTGGAGAATCCCAGGGACGGGGCATCCTGGTGGGCTGCCGTGTACGGGGTCACACAGAGTTGGACATGACTGAAGTGACTCAGCAGCATGAATCATTATAATTCTCTTAGTTCTATTTTGTGAGGATTTTTTTAAAAAAACAGAATATTCAAATATATTTTGAAAGAAATGCACCAGACGATTTATGTACTGATGTCCTTCCAAACAGTTCATTAAAATGTCTGATTTAAAATAAGTAATATTCACTGGAAGGATTGATGCTGAAGCTCCAATACTTTGGCCACTTGATGTGAAGAGCTGACTCATTGGAAAAGACCCTGATGCTGGGAAAGATTGAAGGCAAAAGAAGAAGTGGGCAGCAGAAGATGCGATGGACCAACTCAATGGACATAAATTTGAGGAAACTGGGAGACGGTGAAGGACGGGGAGCCTGGTGTGCTACAGTCCATGGTGTTGCAAAGAGTTGGATATGACTTAGCGACTGAACAGCAACAACAAAAAAACCTATCATTAATAATGCATATCTGCTGACTTATGAGGAATCATAAGTAAGTGATACAGGGAGAAATTTGGAGAAGTGATAAAGATGCTGAAGAGAACCCATAGGAGAAATAAATAGTCCATGGAATGTGTGTGGAGTAAACCTTTTCCTTACTTTCTCAACATTCAACATTCTCAGTATCTCAAAATATACATCTACTATTCAGACTTATTTTTTCTTCACTCTGTATTGTTGCCATAATTACACAAGATACTTATGGATAGATAGGAATTCCCTGGCAGTACAGTGGTTAGGGCTTTGTGCCTCTACTGCCAGGGGCACAAATTTAATCCCTGGTTGGAGAACTATAATCCCACAAATGTCACAGTGCAGCCAAAAAAAAAAAAAACCCACACAAAACACAAAAAGCCCATACCACATATGGATAAATGATGACAGCAATACACTGATGACAGTAATCCATTTCATAGCAAACTAGTATTCTCTTAATTGAATATAGTTAATAAAAGTGATTGAGATTTCAAAACACAATATTAAGTCCTTATTCCTTGAGGAGTTATAGAGAACAATTGGGTTGTGAAAACAAGGGAAATTTTGAAAGAAAATTGACTTTAAATGACTAATTTTTAAATTAAACTTTTTATTTTGTATTGGAATATAGTCAATTAACAATGTAATAGTTTCAGGTGGTCAGCACAGGGGCTCGCTCAGCCATACATATATATGTTACCATTCTCCCCCAAACTCCTCTCCCAGCGAGGCTGCCATATAACACTGAGCAGAGTTCCCTGTGCTATACAGTAGGTCCTTGTTGGTTATCCATTTTAAATATAGTAGTGTGTACTATATTCAGTTTTCACCTTGACAAGTTCTGTGGCCATACAAAGATATGGCTGAATGAATTTAGGACAAAAACAACCTATCAACCATGATGAACTCATTAAAATCAGCTAATGCACTGCCAGTTTGGTTAGACAAAACACAGTCAAGTCAGATGAAGTGAAGTGAAGTGAAAGATGCTCAGTCATGTCCAACTCTTCGCAACCCCATGGACTATATAGTCCATGAAAGTCTCGAGGCCAGGATACTGGAGTGGGTAGCCTTTCCCTTCTCCAGGAGATCTTCCAAACCCAGGGATCAAACCCAGGTCTCCCACATTGCAGGCAGATTCTTTACCAGCTGAGCCACAAGGGAAGCCCCCAAATGAGATGACTGGAGTGAGAAATATTGATGTCTTACTTACTCAATGTTTTATGGGTAGGCTTGAGCAGGTCACCAAAAAGGGAACCTCCAAAAGAATGCCAGAAAACGATTTCTTTGCTTTCACTTGTCTTTTTGGCTTTGCCCTTCTTGTTTCTGCACTTTGGAACCATGTAGATGAAGGGAATTCACTTCTTTCCCTTTCTGTGACTAAGGGAATAATCACATTAATTAGTAATAATTAATAATTATTAATGACTAATAAATAATAACTAATAATGTGATTATTAATAATAATCACAGATCAGACTATGGAAAATATTTGTAGCAGCTGACTGTTCTAGAAAAAGAATTACATCAACATCTATATGTTGCCTGATATATTTCACAAACAAGAACAAAAAAATCTTAAAATTTGTATGGAGACCCAAAAGACCTCAAATAGCCAAAGCAGTCTTGAGAAAGAAAAACAGAGCTAGAGGAATCAGGCTGCCTGACTGTATATAGCAATCTTATTGCCATTGACAGACTATACTACAAAGCTACAGTCATCAAAACAATATGGTGCTGGCACAAAAAACAGAGATATAAATCAATGGAGTGGGATAGAAAACCCGGAAATAAACCCACACACTAATGGTTAATTAATCTATGACAAAGGAGACAATCTTACACAATGTAAGAAATATAGTCTCTTCAATAAATGGTGCTGGGAAAACTGGACAGCTACATGTAGGAAAATGAAATTAAAATACAGTTTTGCACCATGTATAAAGACAAACTCAAAATGGATTAAAGACTTAAATGTGAGACTGGAACATAACTAAAAAGAAGCAGGAGAATCTGGGCCTTGCTTTAGAGCTGCAGCATGCAAATTTGGCTTTGGAGTACAGAATTAAGCAGGCAAGGGCGAATAGAGTTCTGCCAAGAGAATGCACTGGTCATAGCAAACACCCTCTTCCAACAACACAAGAGAAGACTCTACACATGGACATCACCAGACGGTCGACAGTGAAATCAGATTGATTATATTCTTTGCAGCCAAAGATAGAGAAGCTCTATACAGTCAGCAAAAACAAGACTGGGAGCTGACTGTGGCTCGGATCATGAACTCCTTATTGGCAAATACAGATTGAAATTGAAGAAAGTGGAGAAAACCACTAGACCATTCAAGTATGACCTAAATAAAATCCCTTATATCCCTTATATACAGTGGAAGTGAGAAATAGATTTAAGGGACTAGATCTGACCAACAGAGTGCCTGATGAACTATGGATGGAGGTTCATGACATTGTACAGGAGACAGGAATCAAGACCATCCCCAAGAAAAAGAAATGCAAAAAAGCAAAATGGCTGTCTGAGGAGGCCTTACAAATAGCTGTGAAAAGAAAGGAAGCGAAAAGCAAAGGAGAAAAGGAAAGATATTCCCATTTGAATGCAGAGTTCCAAATAATAGCAAGGAGAGATAAGAAAGCCTTCCTCAGTGATCAATGCAAAGAAATAGAGGAAAACAACAGAATGGGAAAGACTAGAGATCTCTTCAAGAAAATTAGAGATCCTAAGGGAACATTTCATGCAAAGATGGGCTCAATAAAGGACAGAAATTGTAGGGACCTAACAGAAGCAGAAGATATTAACAAGAGATGGCAAGAATACACAGAAGAACAGTACAAAAAAAGATCTTCATGACCCAGATAATCACGATGGTGTGATCACTCACCTAGAGCCAGACATCCTGGAGCTGTGAAGTCAAGTGGGCCTTAGGA